>NC_044003.1:14191986-14491986 GCF_902150065.1 Myripristis murdjan
ACGAATGAAAAACACAAAAATCAAACATGAAAAATTTGAAAATTGGTGCTCAAAGAACTTTTACTTTGTTTTTGTTTTTTTTGTTGTCTTTTTTTGGTTTAATAAACAACAATGAGTCCTTCAAGCAAATCACTCCATTCTGTTCTAGGCTTTTGAGATGAGTGACATTTTCATAGGCAAGATGAAGGGAAAACACCCACACTCCAGTGATGAGTGTGTAATGATTGAGACTGACAGAACAACTCCAAGCAGTTTTTTTGCTTCAAAACTTTCAAAATCATCAAAACTCTTGCAGCTCTCTGGCTGGAGGTTATTGGTGGTAAATTAACAAGAAGCAACAGCGTCAAGTTGCATCAATATCTGATCTATTAATACACTTTTAACAAACACAAGTACCTCACAAAGTGCAAATGTTTGTGTGTGTGTGTGTGTGTGTGTGTGTGTGTGTGTGTGTGTCATTATGTCATCAAAGTGCAACCCTAAACTCTCATAATTCCTCAATATACTTTTTACTTTAGTATTAAGTCACTTAAGTTACACTTAAAGAGTGAACCTGCATCAGGCTGGAGTTAGTAGCTCAGACACTAAACCTCTCGTCTTGTTTTCTGGCACACACACACACACACACACACACACACACAGCTGTGTCTCATTTTAAGTAAGCAAGGCTCTCCTCATCTTTGAGAGGCGTGTGTGTGTGTGTGTGTGTGTGTGTGTGTGTGTGTGTGTGTGTGTGTGTGCTCTTAAGCGTCTATCCTCTTTAATATGTGCACTGAAATGTTCCTAATATGCCACTGAATAGACCCGCGCATGCAAAATCACCAAAATTCACAACACTTGTGTATCAGTCAGTTTTGTTTCTACCCGTGTGTGTGTGTGTGTGTGTGTGTGTTGTGTTAGTGAGTCAGGATCATTCTAGACTGACAGGCGCGTGCCCACAATGGTCACTGTCATACCACCAAACCCCCAGGTCTCTGTAGTTCAGGTATTCGGGAGAGGTGTAGCGGTGGAGAGAGCTGCTAAGCCACTGAGAAGAAGAGATTACATGGGTCATGATGGTAAAAAAGTAGCCTTTCTTTTTTTTTTTTTTTTTTTTTTTTTTTCTTTAATTCCTTCATGCTCTGGGTCAGATCATCCATACATGGCATCAGGGGAATGCCCCGGGACACTGGCCTGTTTGCCCTACCTGGGGGGGCACCAAAATTTTACTAATCCACCTTCCTGTGTTGGATATGCACACTTTCATATTCTGAGTGCTGTGGTTCCATGCTTAAGTTAACTATTTATTTTTTGTTTTACAAGGCAAGAAGGAAAATCAGTGTGGTGTTAATTTCTTTCTGAAAATGTCAGAACAACAAAGCAACCATAATTTCCAATAGCTAATGCACTGCAATACATTGTCTAAATGTGCTATTCCCTCAACCCAGTCACCAGAATAAAATGTTGCTGTTTTACATTTCTGCAACCCATCAAATATGTTGAAATGTCAGCACCTCTAAATCAAACATATGTTGCATATCAACACTGAATATAATGTTTACATGTGAGACCAGTACCTAACATTAGCCTCTTAGCTTCATTAGCTTCATTAGCCACCACAGCTACTTGGTTAAGGTTAAAAAGGAAATGAGAAGGAAAAGGAAAAGGAAAGGGTTCGGCATGGCTATTGTTAGGAAAAAGGTCACGGCTAACATTAGCTAACATTCATTAATATATGCTAACTGACATTAGCTAACTAAAAACACTTTATACTATGTCACAAAACTTGAAAATGTGACGCTCAGACGTATCCTTGCTTTTCAGAAATGCAAAATGCCAACATTTTTTTTTTGCCGCCCTTCACGTCACCTGACCTGATGCTCTATGGTCATTGAGCTGTTGAAATGTGTCCTTATTATTTGGTATATGGGTGTGATACTTTATTTTTTTTTTGACATACCTTGTAATAGTTTTGCATGTAGCTTTCTGTGATTAAGTTTATTAAGGTTATATGGTAGCCTAAATTATTATTAAGATTACTTAGAGCACTCAGAACAGTGTTTACTCTCACTGGAACAAGTTGCATTCGATTTTAATGAAATGAACTGTACCAAACAAACAAAAAATGCAACTATTTTTGCCATTTTCACACGCTGTCACAATTTGATTGCAAAAAAAAAATACACAGACAAAAACAACAGTCCAAAAAATGCCCTTAAAATCCTGTTGCACAGAAAAAAAATGACAACTACACACAGTAGCAATGAAACTTATCCTGTCCATAAATTTGGACAGGACAAGTGCAAGACAAAAGAAGAAAATGGGCAGACAGTATTCACTTTAGAGGAACGCCCTGAGGGTCTGGTGAGCACAGCGAGAGGCCGGCGACAGAGACAGGAACCAAAGAGCTGAACGGAGCAGAGCGGCTCAGCACGCTCTCTGATCAGTCAGCCTGCACTGCCAACCTGTGTGCACGTTTTGTAGTTGTTAAAGGCATCGTTAACTCCCATGGCCTGCAGCAAAGAAGCTACGACTGAAAACTTTGATCTAAGGCAAGACTACCACCAGGCCAGACAATCACACATGCAAACACAGTAAGAGTCGGCGTGCACATACACACTCCCAGACGCACACACATATGAGCCCCCGTCTCAGCAGGTAATCCTAATAAAATCCGCTTTATGGTCTGTTGGCTTTTTATTTTCCTTTGCCCTCGGTTAGCTTAACCTTCACCCTTCACCCCTCATACTCTCACTCTCGCTCACACACACATGCACACACAAATTGTGCAGGCACTTGACTGACAGATGCATGCGCCTTCAACAGTCACACACTGCTTGGCTGGCCATGCATTTCTCTTGGGCACGCTGAAAGGGTCTTTTGCACACCCAGCATTTCACGCCCAGTTACACCCGTCAGCTAGTCAAACCAGGCCGGAGTAAAAACTAAAAGACTGAGTGACTGACTGATTGGCTGACTGGCTGACTGAGCGTCTTGCCTAGTTGGACCAGTAGCTAAAAGCTGATAAGGACAAGACAGCAACACAGTGACTTGCTGTCTTGCTGGCTCACAATCAGAACAGTCCACAATCAGAAGAAGAGAGATCTTGCTTAATCACAATTAAGCAAGATTAACCACACTGTCCACTGTTTCACATCTATGCTTTAAAACCTAAGGGTTTGTTTGTTTGTTTGTTTGTTTGTTTGTTTGTTTGTTTGTTTTACAAAATCTCAAATCTGTATTGAAATCTGTACTGAAAAGGTGAAAGTAAAGGTGAAAGTAAAAATTTTCATTTTGACCAACTGATGCCAGTGTTCCCTCACATGTTCTCTCCTCAACAGTACCCATATGGGTAGAGTAACATGTTAAGTGCCCATGTTGTGTGATGTGGAGTGTGTTGTGCATTTTTGAAGAGTGTTCTCTCATCTCCATTTGTATGGAGATGCAGATCTATTTTGAGAGCATGTTGTGATTTTCCTATGTACAACTTACCACAATGACACTCCAGTATGTAAATGTCATTGCATGTTGTGCATGATATATTGCCCCTGATATTGATCTTAAGTGATTTGCTCCAACTGGATGTAAAAGGGCTGGCAACTCTTAGTTATTCAAGAATGCTGTGTGGCTCTGAAGTTGTGATTTATTCAGTAAATCTGGGAGCAACCAAAAGTCAGCCAGTCAAGTCTTCTGTTTTTATATCAACTTATTGGCTTGGCCTACTAGGATGTGCTAATAGTCTGCATAGTAAAGTTCAAACATGCATCACTGCAAGGATAAGGGGCAGAGATGGGGAAGAAATCAGCTTTTATCACCAAGTTGCATCTGAATGCACTGTTTCCACTTCTGTGGTGGGGTTCACAGTTGTTCATCAGCACAATGAACATCCCGTTTGCATGCGCCCAAATGTGAATGCTGCACAGGAGACTAACCGCTGCCAAGCTGACTGGAAGACCACTTAACGAGTGCCTCCACAGGTTTTACAGGCTAACTCTCCTTTTTTTTTTTTTTTTTTTTGGCCAGGCATTCTCCCCAGCCAGCTACATGCCAGCCGAGTCCTTGGCCAACACCCATAAATGTCAGGTCATTTCAACGTCACTTCTCCCACACCTACCGGGTGTGAGAGGACCGTTTTCTCTGGCGAACCTGTCAGCTTTATAAGGCTGTTAAATGATCAAAGTCCCTTTTAGAAACCCTGAGAAGGGGGAAGAGTGAAAGAGAAAGGGAACGAGAGAGGAGAGGAGAGAGGCTGCAGACAGACAAAACATGCAGACAGACAGACAAGAGGCGATGGAATTAAACACAGAGGCAGACAGAGAGTTGAAGAGGTACAGAACGCAATAAGAAGACATATTAGTCCTTTGAGAATGACATGACAAGGTTATCACGCCTTGCATTTGGTAATTATACTTTGTAGCAATCTCCAGCTAGAATACTCTGAATAATAACGAGGACTGTGGCAAACATGATGTAATCTACAACCCAGAGCCGGTAATGACAGAGAGAAATAGATGAGAGTGTGAGTAATATTTCTCCAGATTCTGCTTGCACAACCGGATCACACACACTTCACTATCCTGTAGCAACACACTACAAGAGTTTGTCACAATGCTGTAAAAATAATTTTCTACATATCACACCTGTTGTTTACTGAGCAGTATCTAAATAATACAAGGGCAAGCCAACCCTATACGATGTGTCTGTGGGACACTTTATAAGTTGATATTTTGTTTTGATTGAGCAAAACGTAATTTCCACACAGAAGTCGAAGCATAATGATGGCAACATTGCTCCACTACTCACTTTAAAAGTACATTTTACAGCAGGGGAAGCTGACCATTTGAAGCCATGACAGAGCAGGGAGGCTTCACTCCAAGTTGTCATCCTGCTGCACTTCAGTTGCTATTGGCTGGATGCATCTTGGTGGGTAGGTAGAGAAAGATTAAGTGCATTTGTTTTCCTGGCTGTAAACGCTAAAAATGTCACATTTTAGCTTTAGTTGTAATCTCCTATAATCCCCTGCTTATGCAAGTGACTCTGGATGACATCACACAGAGCATCGATTGGATTACATGGATTGCTGTGTGATGACAACACACTCGGTGTAGACCTAAATCTTTTTGTAGGATGGTGAGTAAAGAAATATTACAGTATTTAGTAATAAAGACTAAAGTGCACATATATAAATGCTGTATGCTTTGTTTGCTAATGGCAATATAATACAAATACAGTGATTTTAGGTGCATATTTTCACAACTTAACTCATATATTCTTATATTCTAACTATATTTTTCTATTGCACATCTGATCATGTGGATATCTAGAATTAAGTTTGTTTATTTTTTGTGATGTTTCAGTGTTTCGATGTTAGTTTTGTTTTGCTGCCACCGCAGTTTCCCAACAAAGATCATCCTCATCTCATCTCACGCAAATTATTTAGAAACTACAGAAGTCGGTGAGTACAGCATTTTCATGAATACATGGAGAAAAATCAAAACTGCTTTTCAGCACAAAAAATAGAGAATAAAGGGAATGAGAGAAAGCCGTTGAGAGGCAGATGTCTAATAAGGCCTTTGTTCTTTCTGATGTTACGCTGTGTCTGTTTGATTAATCCTTAGAGTTCAGACAGATGATTGAAAAACAGGAGAACTCAAACCTCTGACTGCTGTTCAGAGCTCCCATTCACTGTCAAACAGAAAAAAATGAGGCTCTCTAGGTTCCTCTATTTTCCATGGAGGACATTAAACCTGTTTTACCTCCAAAACACATGCAAGCAGAAAATTCTTGGTTGTACAAAGAAAACTGAAGACCATTACTGAGAAAACCACTGGTTTATTACGGATGGAAAACAGCCACCATGCACACATAAAAGTGCACTAATAGACATACACACATGCAGAGCAAGACAAGTGTACATATAGTCTGTGGGTGTATATACAGTTTGTTGGTCTTCCAAGTGAGTGTGTGTGTGTGTGTGTGTGTGTGTGTGTGTGTGTGTGTGAGAGAGAGAGAGAGAGAGAGAGAGAGAGAGAGAGAGAGAGAGATGTAATTCATTCACAGTTCTACACCTGGCCCCTCCACATATGCTGGACTACACACACACACACACAGACACACACGCGCGCGCGCGCGCACACACACACACACACACACACACACACACACACACACACTCGCACACCAACAAAACTTTTGTTCATCAGTCATCTGTTAAATATTTTAGGTAGGTTTAATTAATAAAACTGAGTACAACACACTGCATGTTACATTTTCATTAGGAAATGTCTTCAGATAACTTTTTTTTTTATTTATTTCCCCTGTCATTAATATGTTCTCTGTTCACCAGACCAAAAACCCAGGGTAAAAGTTTTTTGCCTTCTAACTCAAATAGCTGAAAATAAAGACTGCAGCTGCAGGGACTCACCTGGTAGAGCACGTACCACATATCAAGGCCAAGTCCTCAACACAGCTATGGAGGACTAAAAGGGACAGAATGAAATAAATAAATACATCTTTAAATAAATACTTAAAAGTGTCATTAATTAATTAAAATGGGAATTAAATAAATAAATATGTCATTAAATAAATAAATGTGTCATTAAATAAATAAATGTGTCATTAAATGTGTCATTAATTCATTAAAATACCAGTTCATTTAATGTAAAAACATATATATAATTATTTCATTATTTATTTAATTATTTCATGGACCGGTGTTGCAGTGCTTCATGAATTAATTTTATCTGTCAAACTCACCCATCAAAGTCAGTGGGCGGATCCTAACACCTGATTGGTTACCCAGCACAGCAAGCCAAGACAGATCGACTTCAGATAATCGATTGATGCAGAGCAAGTAAACATATTCTAGAGTGAAAGTTTTTAACTGTTTTGCTTAACTCAGACGCTCAGGTTGCATAACCTACAGCCGAGAGACTTTACTAAACATCAGGTAAAGCATGCTGCAAGAACTGAGGCTCTCTGCTTTGATGTGGACACACTACGGCAGCACGGGATTTTACCTGCGTCTACACCGGCTGTCACCAGGGAGAGGAGGGAGCGCAAGCGGTGCAAACGTAAACAAAGGAGGGGGAAGAGAGCCGGGATCCACGCTAGGCTACAGGCTAAAGGCTACAGGGTACAGGCTACAGGCTACAGGCTACAGGCTACAGGCTAAAGGCTACAGGCTAAAGGCTACAGGCTACAGGCTACAGGCTACAGGCTAAAGGCTACAGGCTACAGGCTACAGGCTAAAGGCTACAGGCTACAGGCTACAGGCTAAAGGCTACAGGGTACAGGCTAAAGGCTACAGGCTAAAGGCTATAGGCTAACCCCTCCAGACCAGCAGGACCGTGGCTCTTGCTCTCTAATGTTCGCTCCCTCGACAACAAGCTGGACGAGCTACGCTTGCTAAGAGACACCCGCAGGAGAGAGACTGCTGTGTGCTTGCTTTTGCGGAGACATGGCTCCATGGAAACATACCATCCCTGCAGGAGTAGAGCACTGAACACTGTCAGAGACCCTTCTCACCCGCTCCACAAATACTTTGAGCTGCTTCCATCAGGCAAACGGTGAAAAGCAAAACCGCTAGAATGAGCAACAGCTTCCTCCAGAAAGCTGTTAGACTTTTAAACTGCTGACTTTACCATCACTCGGGGATCCCAAATGAAAAACTCTATCTCATTTTGTGTGCACTACTGCTGTATGTGTAGCTTAATGACAATAAAGCTTGATTTGATTTGATTTGATTTGATATTCTGACACACTTGGTGGCGCAAACCTTTACTCGGTTCAAGCAAATGGGGGATTTGCAGGAGCAAATGTTACTGCGGTGCGCGATGCGTGCTAGATAGGTGCAGCCACAAAATGTGAGAAGTTGCCCAGAACTACTCAGAGAAGCAGTAACTTTAACTGGAGAGGCTCTCAGCAAAACTCCTCCGGCTCCGGCAGACTTCCAGGCTTCAGACCTAAGCAATCGATTGGGCTAGATTCACGTTAGTCCCGCCCACTGACTTTGATGGGTGAGTTTGACAGATAAAATTAATTCATGAAGCACTGCAACACCGGTCCATGAAATAATTAAATAAATAATGAAATAATTATATATATGTTTTTACATTAAATGAACTGGTATTTTAATGAATTAATGACACATTTAATGACACATTTATTTATTTAATGACACATTTATTTATTTAATGACATATTTATTTATTTAATGACACATTTATTTATTTAATTCCCATTTTAATTAATTAATGACACTTTTAAGTATTTATTTAAAGATGTATTTATTTATTTCATTCTGTCCCTTTTAGTCCTCCATACACAGCAGCCTGGGTCATAAAGTTTCATCTGTATCAGACACGAAACAGGTTTCTTCTTACCTTACATGTTTTGGCGGTAAGCTTCCACCTTCATCAGAGGTGTCACTAGGTGGTGTGTGACGTGTCTTTATCAGCTGAAACTTTATGATCTATATAAAATGTAGACACTATGAATCTTCATGGACTACAGCAGCCTGGGTTCAAATCCAAGCTGAGCCCTTTGCTTTGGTTGTCCTTTCCCCTCTTACCTCTGCCTTTCCTGTATCTCTCTACTGTCACACAAGATTATTAAGGATGCCAGTGCCATGAAAAATACCATAGTATGAACCTGTGATGGTTGATTACAACTGAAGATGCTTTGTAAATTACACGCCCTCCTCTGCTGACCCAATCTAGCTCTCGATTGCTTGAAGGACCTCAGATTCACCCACTAGAGACAGTGTCATCAATAAATAACATTAGCATTATAGCTAGATACCTTAGTGATCACCGAAGATGAAGGCTAAACTACAGTTGCCAAATCATCAACACTCTCACCTCATCCCCAGGTGTTGAAAGGGTCATTTATATATTAGCAAGATAAATGTGTGTGTGTGAAATACTACACATAGCAGTTACCTATCACTCATACTTACATATTTTCCCCCACACTAGGCTATGCCTCCAACCTATGACACATTGCCAACTTCTGTATTATACTGTACTGTCGGCAACAGTATTGCTAGAAACCAGAGACCCTCCCTCAGAGAGAGACAACAAACATCATTTGAAAACACGTGATGCCGAGCAGCGATTCCACAAGCTCTCACTTTGAAAGAAAGTGTGTTGAGGACAAGCCTCGGGATACTTATTTGACTGGATTATTTGAGAAATGGATTGCAGTGTAACAAACCGACTTTGCTGCTGCTGCTCATGTCCAACATGTTCCTCACTCAAACCGGCATTCTTTTGTGAGAGACTGTAGCTGAGGCTGCATTCACTGCCACGAGAGGCTGCCATCATTGAGACATTCATGACATTTTGGCTTCACTGATATGATTGGCTTAAAAACGGTGCACATGGTCCAGCTGGCCGTTACACTTTAGGCAATGCTGTAACCCATGAGTCTCCTACCTCCTTCCACTACAGGAAATCTCTGTAGAAACTCTGAAAGCCTTAGCTCTTTTTGCTCAGGAAGAACAGCGCCCTCTCCCTGTTTTGTTCAATAAAACAATCTCTCCAAATCTGACCGAGAGGCACAAAATGTTAAAGATGCAACGCAAACGCCATTGGAAGCTGGCGGTCTTCTCAAGATGATCTCATCTTTTTTGTATCAAATTTACAAACATCTCTTTGTTGATGTGGCAGTAATTTACCGATGACAAAATGATGGACTTATTGTTTTATTCTGCCAGTTATGTGAGAGTTAAAAAACTGCATGTATGGCTGTAAAATAGCAGCTGTCTCATTCTGAAAGCATGTTGACTCTTTGTCTGGGTTCCTATCCCAGGAGGACTGTGTTTCCTCTCATTTGTATACCTCTATAATCCTTTCTTCTGCTGCTGAGGCCAATAAATGGGGCTGTCAGGGAGAGAATAGGCAGGGTAGCTAAAATATTCACTCTCAATGAGGAAAAACAGTGCCCAGGGTGGTTCAGCCAACTGTGGATTGTCGCTTGAAGTTTTTGGTTGGCAGTATGAACGGTATGGGAGGGATGGCAAAGCCAGTCACTGGTGGGAAGAGAGAGTGTAGCTGGCACTTTCACTCTAACTGCAGGACACACACACACACACACACACACACACACCATTCACAGCTAGACAATCAGCCATGAACAATAAACATCAGCAAAGAGCAAGCATCAGCCTAATATGCATAAACAAAGCCCCCGCACCGATCCTCTCGGTAAAATATGAATTATGAATTAATATGAATTATGGCCCTGTAGGACTGCAGTGTCTGCTCATTAATCAGTACATTTACAGTGGAGGGAGAAATATACCCAAGTCCATGTTAATTCAAAGAACGCACATGCAGGTAGGCACTCGTACAAAGAATAACAAACAAATGGCTGAATTAGGAATCAGTTCAAAACAATAAATTAATATAATCAGTGTGTACCTGCTCCCACTGTCATTACTGAGGCATTGCTGGAAAAAATAAGCTCCTTCATTTCAGGTTTTAAACTGACTACTGTTTCAAACGTGCTTTGATGAAGACCAAAATGGTGAAAGCATTTGCAGCAGTGCTATATGGTTGTTGTTGTTGTTTGCTTGTTTGTTTGTTTGTTTGATTGATTGTTTCAGTGGGGTAAAAATGGTTTGATGACCTACTTGAGTTTTACATGAAGTTATTTTTACCACCATGAAATTTGATAATGTCAAGGTTATGGATGAATTGTCTCAACCTGTCTGACTGACCTGAAATTACTTCTTGGTGACCAGAGCGACACCATAAAAAACAAGAAAATACAAGTTAAATTAATAAAATGCCTGATTTTACATTTGCCCATCTAAACACTCACCTTCTCCTCTCCTAGATGTTTTGATGACTTGTTGTGCACTGAGGAGGGAGGAAAGGCACAGTAGTGAGTGTGTTCTTGTCCGACGGCACACTGCAATTTTGGTGCTGTTGATTTGCTCCACGATTTTCGTCTCCAACACCACCTGCATGCTCAAACAAGGTTGGCAGCACAATGCAACAAGGTTGTGTGTTATTTCCATCACATTAGTTAATGCAGGGACATCCAACTACACATCTCTGGAATCGTCCAGTCCCTATTAATGCGTCACACTTGTCTGTTTTGCTTTGATATGAATCTCTTCAAATGGACAAAAAAATATTTACTATTCAATATTGGGTATGTATTCTAACAGACATATTAAATCATATCTATATAAATATGCCCTTACCAAAGAAGTCAGAGGACTTGTGTTCAAGGGCATGTCAGTTTGATTTGGAAATTGTTGAAGACACACATTTGACGAAAAATAATGGAATTTTTCACTGAATTCAGTTCTTACCTTCTTGAACAAAATAAAGGAAGGTGGCCTAATTTAGAATACAACTGGTACAAATGTACACATTGCTGAACTTTGATACTTTTATGTCTTGACTAGCGAAAGCAAAATCAAACGCAAAGTTGTGGGGAATGAGCAATTAACAAATATGTTGTTTTGCTCTGTTAAGATGAGATAGAAAGGGGCAATAAAGAGGAGAAAATGCACTTTTACCCTATGTTCATTGCATTCATTCTCTCTCTCTCTCTCTCTCTCTCTCTCTCTCTATCTATCTATCTCACACAACATGAAAATAGCACTCTCTGTAAAGGGAAGGATAGGAGGATAACTTATTGTTTTAAGTCTATCCCAGCTGCTAACACACCCACTGAAGACATGTTCAGCAGGCACATCTTGTCACAGAAGTAAAAAAAAAAAAAAAAAAAAAGTGCACCGTCACACCTCCTGCACACAATGGGCATTTAACCACACTTGGCAACATGAGCCAAGGTGCATGAAAATAGGACCTTCAGTGTCTGGTCGCTCTTTCCTGTGAAAAGGCACGAGGTGCACAATAAGTGACGTGTTTTATGTGAATGAGAACAAAGTAGTTAGCATGAGCTCTTACACGGCTGACAGAGAAAAAAGCGTCACCTGCAGAAACTCAGATTTCATTAAAAAGCAAATCCAAAGAAGAATGTCACTGTAGTGGATACACTGATTGACAGGTGAAGGTGGAGACAAAATTAAAACTAACAAAGAAAGGACTCGTGGATTGCAGCTTTCAAGATCCAGAAATGAAAGATCCTAACAGTTTGGGGCACTTATATCACAATTAGTCTTGAATCTTATTAATCTTATTAAGATCTTGACGTGGCTTGTGATTTTTTCTTGTCCTTTTTGTATTCTGTACTATGATTTTTTGTGGAATATTACATATCATCGACATATGAAATTAGATTATCTAGGGAACATAATGTTGCTTATATTTGTTTTGTTTGCCATTTCACCTCTGTAACATTTAATTTTATGCTGTTTGCAAGTACTCACATCTTTCTATACATTATATATCGTAAATATGAACTAAAATTTAATATTACAATAAATATGATTCACACAAAAAAAAAATAAATCCAAATTGTTGGCAGCTCTGATCGAATCAGCTATTTCCAGACAGCAGCGGTGGGCTCTGTGTAACTCTGTAGCTCCATGTGACACATGGATGGAAAGAGGGAAAAAGATGAAGAGACGGAAAGGGAGACAGAGAGGTGAGAGGTGGACAGAGAGTGATAGAGGCAGGGTGAAGGGAGGAAGAGAAGTCGCACAGAGGGATGGTGGGGATTGACAGCGTTGCCTGTACTGCTGCTAGTGTAACAGACTCACATCACAGCTCTGCCATCTTCACCACGTCTCCCCCTATCTAGCCTGACTTTCTTCCTGCCTGTCACTTCTCATCAGAGAGGAAGAGCGAGCGAGTGAGAGTGGTGGTAGGGATGGAGGGACAGCAGGGGACCAGTTTGGTTTAGTTAGAAGAGAACAACAAGAAGTCTTATGGATCGCTGGGTGACTAATGCAACAAAGGGATGCTTCTACAGACTTTGAAGTGGTTGAGGTGTGGCTGAAAGACATACAGAATCAGTTGGTGTGGCAAATGTGTACAAGTCCATTGCTGATCTTTTTTCATTGCTGTAATGGAGAGGAAAAGTCAAGCAAAAATCAACAGAAATCTAAAAGGACTGTCATTCAGCACCAGTGTGCCTTGAAAACTGATACCAATATACTTATATAACTAATATGACATAAGACTGATCCTGGGAGGGACCATTGGCCAGGCATCTCAGACCACCAGAGGCCTGTTTGTTTGTTATCCAGTTAATTTGTGGTTATCTATAAATCTTAAATGCAGAGTCATTTCACTAAACAATATATCGTCCCAGGCAAATCTGATGTTATGATGTTATGGGCACCAGGCGATTGTTTTGTCACCTCCTCAATCTTTGGCATTCTCGTAGTATGTGGGTCATATCTATGTGTACTATTACTATATAATAGAGAAATAAACACCAAACGGGAAAAATAAAGGCAAATATAAAGGCATTGTCTTAGTACAAATGTCTGAAATTACTCAAACAAAGTTGAGCTCACAGTTCTAAACTCTTCATGTTTTCTTATGTTACACACAAAACAAATAGTTGCATGAATGTTTATAATAAATATAGTAGCCAAGGAGGAAACTGATATCCAGGTGTTCTCAATTTTTATTTGCTCTGTTTCTCATAGATCGTAGGAGGAGGGAACAGAAATATCTTCTAATTTTCATTTTAAATGTAAATATACAGAGCCTGTCTAGTTCAGATTTTTATAAATTAGCTTTTTTTTTTTTTTTTTTTTTTTTTCAGCACTGAGCATGTTGAAGGACGCCAACATGAAGTTTGTGACCCTATGGTCTTATGATCCAGCCCTGCATCGACCAAAGTCCTCTCAGTCATCAAACATTGCTCCACCTTGTCTCCAAACCTTGGTCTATTTATATATTTATGTAATACTGAGACAACTAAAATAACAAAACAAACAAAAAAAAAACTTATGCACACTTGAACAATAACTGAGACTAATGGAAGATGCTGATAATAACTTCAAGGTAGGGTACAAGAAAAGCCTTGAATGAAAAGCTCTGGAGCAACGGAGTCATTTGCATCTAATGGAGAGCTGCCACTTTGTGTAGCAGAGACACTTCTTTTCACTTCTGGGTCGGGCTAGTGCCTGTAATTAGCACACATGGGGTGAAATAGTTCAAGTCATAATTCATGCAGCTTATTGCATTGAGGGCATCTTTACATATTGAAGAATGTTTCCAGAGCAGCTCTTCCCTAGAGCTTACTGTGGGCTTTCAGTCATTCAGACAGCCCGGCTACAAAGACGCTGCAGACAGCCACGGTTTCAGATAAAATTGCTTTTGGCACTAACAACTTTATCTGGATGTTTTGCCCTTCGGATATACTCCAAACCAAAATGCCTCAGTTTATTGTCACCGTCTGTCAGCTCTTCAACAGAGAGATTTATCCCAGTGACAGACAGTCAAACCCACAAGGCCAGCCCTTGAATCCCCTCAAATGACAGTAGTGGAGGATTGGGGCACGACAGTTTAATCGTCAGCACTAAAGACGTTGGCAAAGCTCTTTGTCTTCAACCCAAGCTCTTGCTCTCTCATGGAAATGTTCTCTCTTTTTCTCTGTCTGTCTTTCTGTGGCATGCCAGCAGGATACACTCCTCTTAGATGTAACACTCACATGCATCTCAACCAGTCACTCATTAAAGCATTCGATCCTTTCCTCCTTCCTTTGATTTGGAATTTAAGAATGATTTTGACGGCACGACACAAACTAAAAAAAAAAAAAAAAAAATTCAAAATGATACATCAGTGGAGGGAAAAAAAGTTTTACCCTGAAGAGAGAGCAGCAGAGGAGCTTATAGTGTCTGTGGCTGTTTACGTTAAATGGCTTTCGCGATGCATGTTGAAATGTTTGCGTCAGCTGCGATGTGCTGGGAGTTCAACCAGCACATCCCAGAGCCTAATTCAACCTGAAGGCTGGTTAATATTATGGTGCAAGGGCTGGCCATGTGAATAAAACAGGGGCTGAGTGCTCTCGGCTGCATCAAGGGATTGCTAGGTAAGTCTGTCCTGCTGTCAGTTACATCTCTACAACATTAGGGAGTGTTCCCCACTATCTGTGTGCTGGCCTGTCAAACCCAATAGTGCTGCAAAGTTGAGGAACACAGGGTGGGGCTGGCAGGGAGGATGACATAATATGTACAGCGGATCCTTGGGTTCGCCCTGATGGATGGAGAAAACCTCCCGCTTAACTCCATTTCCTAAAGGACACTGCTCTTGTTAAAGATGCCACTATCTGACACCTTCATGTAAAAATAATGCATTATTTTAAATCCAAGTAATGCTTGGGCTGAACAACAGAAAATCCATCCATGAGTGCGGCTTTCTGCCTTTGCCCATACAAGTCAGGAAGTGGCAAACCATGACTGATGTGTGTTTTTAAAGGAAAAATAAAAATATGAGTATAAATGTACAATTTTCTAAAAAAGAAGATATCTCCTCCTCGTGTGGAATATATTCTCTGTGTTCTGTCTTCCCCGTTGGTATCTTTTGGCATAGCATGATGACAGACTGGCTGGATTGGTTGATATACATTTGCTGTGTGCAGTTTACTCATGTTACCTTTAGGATTTCTGGCTGGTGACGTCCTCAAAATTCAAATAAGCAACCTCTCACTGCCATGTAGGGCCACCCACATGCAAAAATGATTGGGGCCCTTTTTATAGACAAACACTACATACCTGGCAGCACATCATTTCAGAGCTTTACAAGATCCTCGGAGCAAAGCTCAACTTTTGTAAGTGTTTTTCTTGATGAAGGGAAACATATTAATGCCAGCTACAACCTCAGAAACATTCAGAGAAAGATGTACATACCCAGCATTTTTCAGATGACATTTGGTGACGTGACTCTTGTATTTCTGCCTTTCATCAAGAGAGAAAATTTCATCTGGTAACCTCTTTTATCTAGCTTGAATATATATTTTATTTGCAATTAACTACAGGAGTCACTTCAAGCAAAAATGATGCATAAGTTGAGATTTTATTTGTGCTTCTTGGTGGATAACCTGCTTGTCAAACTTACTGGTAAATTCAGAAAAATAAAGATCTTTGGGTGATCCCACATTGGTAAAATAAAATAGTAATAAATTAAAAAAAGAAAAAAGGTTGGAGCTCTGCAATGCTCCATGCTCAGGAAAATGTGCAGTAATATGGAAGTCTGAATGTTTATCATGCTTTTCCCACTGCAGCAAAAGGCTGAAGAATTGCCAATTCCCCCAGATCAATTTGTCCTGTCTGGTTATGTGACCAATCGCGCCGTCCAGCCGTGCCAAACTCACCTATGGCTCAAGCTGAACACAGAGGTGGTCAGGTACCAGTCTATAATTAAGTCCTAGGTGTGTACTAGAGGTGATTTACATTTAATGATCTCATTCCTTCTCTCTAACAAAAAATAGATAACAAATCCTTAATTCTGGGTGAAGATCCTGAGTCCTATTTCTTTATGCTCCTTCTAGCTGTAACGCAAATCTGTTTTCACTTGCATTTCTGTGATCTATACGTGAAGCTGCAAAGTGACTCTCTATTCTATTCTATTCTATTCTACTCTATTCTATTCTGAGTTGTTTTCTGTGGCCATTGCTCCAGTGCTGTAGGTAGATATGTCTTCCTGTCAGCCTCTCACTTTCCCAGTAAGAGAGAGCCTGAAGCATCGCCTCGTTAGCTAACATGCTAACAGCCTCACTATTGATATCTCTTAACGAACTGCCCCTCGTCAATTCGATTTCCTGTTAACGCACTCCAGGCAACAAAAATCAACATCCAGCAATTAGTTTCGGCGCTGGGGGATTGGTCTACCGGGCATGGATGCGATGTAGATATTCATTAAGCTAAATGGAGCCTGTCTGGCTCTCTATCTGGCTGCTGTTGATTCATTCAGTGTTGTCACTCCTCTGACTGGACATAATGGTCTTTATGGGATGGTAAAGACGCCTGCAGAGGCTGCAGGCCTGGGGGGAGAGCCTTTTCTTTCAGCCGTCCTGTCCTGAGTGATTAGGCTGAGGAATGGATCACTGGGGGCATATGCTGGAATCACATTTAGTAAGTGCGTTGCTGTGGTGTAGTTTCCAGATAAGAATGCCATAACTCAAACATGATGAGCAGAAACTGATTTAACCTGGTTATCATGTTCAGATTACATTTAAGCAGACATTTCATTGCAGCTGTGATTTCAAGATGAAGTGTGTTTATCATAAAAAGTTCACTAGCTTGTAAAAAAAAAAAAAAAAAACAGTGGAAATCATTTGTTGTAGTTCATGCATGCATCATTAACACACAACTTGAACAACAGTATGATGCAGCAATAACGGATTCTCTGGTTTGGAGGCGACTTCCACCTGCCAGCAGCACATCCTGTTCATTAAAGGGCCAAACCAGTGATTTTGAATGTTTGGCTCATTTGCTACAATTCATGTACATTTTACATTGCAATAAGCCATTTTACAAATCATGCAGAGGTACTAGAGATTTCACAACGATCAATCAAAATCCCTCAATTTTGGCTGTGTAAAGCAATTGTTTCTATGGGGACTACTTTCTGGTGGAGAGACGGTTTCACTCCATCCAATTTCAAAACACAACAGTGCTGCTGCTTTTAGGAAAACTAATGTGGATGGCTTTATTAGTGTAAAGGAATACTGATGTTAAGTCTCTGAAAGTCCATTTTCATATTGTAGTGAAAGGAATGGAAGCCAGTTGCTGAATAAGAGGTGGGAACTTTTATATTGGAGTTCTAAAGTGCAACTGCTTGCTTTGCAAAAAGATTAGCAGAAATGTGTATATCCGTTTGGTAGATATTGTGCTAAAAAAGCAAAATCATTGGTATTGTCCTTTAAATGTGATCCTGACAAAAGAGCAATACGAAAATGTTACCTGATAGAACTGAAGTGACACTCAGATGTGGAAATCAGTCAGAGCATATAATACGAGTCTCTTCTGATTCACTGACAAAACTTTTCATCTCAAAAACCTCCCAGTAAGGTGGAGAAAAGGAGCAAAACACTATCCAGTTGAGTTTACATATGCATTGCCAATGCGTGAATCGACAAAAATCGAATCCATGCTGGACTCTCATTGCACTACAATGCAACAGCAACACAGTGGTGGCATCTTTCATCCAGGGGAAAACCAGGGGAGCAACACAATCAACATTTTAGAGTGAGTGCATAACAAGACCATAGAAATTGCTGTATTGACGCGTGGTGAGGTCTGTTACATGTGTTAACTCATCAGACGTACAATTTCATTTGAATGTGTTTTAAATGACCATACCATATCCAAGCAATGTAGATCTAAGGTATAAATTCTCTCACCATTGAAGTTAAAATCCCATTCTGCCATTCTGATGGTAGCTGGGAAGTGATTTCTATGTGTAGTGGTGTAATATTCATGACATGCCTCTCCCCCACAGTAGCACTGCTTCTCTATATGTCATGTTCTGTCTCATTATGGTGCTGTAGTGGAAATGACAAGGTACAAGACCAGAGACCATCCTTCTACTTATGTGTCTTGCACAACTTCTGCAGGAATGCGGGAGCAGCGGAACGAGGAAAGGAACAAACAGACCGACACAAAGGCAACACAAGCAAATGAAACAAATGAAAGGTTCATCGAGTGAGAGAACACCGTCATGATCTCGCTCTTGTCTCTAAAAAGGGGATTTTGTTCTGTTTTTCCACTGGACAACTGACAGGACCATACTATATTATTACATCAATTCGCCATCTTCATGCCAGGGAACAGGCTGTTTCAGTTTGAAAGTTACAGGTATATGGAGCAGCTTCAGCCAGCATTTCTCTGACTCTCTAAAGGACAGGGAAAAAAAGGCCCAAAAGCTGTTTACACCCATTTACTCGTTTTCTTTGCCTCTCGTTTCTCATTTTCTGCCTTCACTCCATCTCTCTCTCCTGCTCCTTCTCTGTAATAATAACCTCCTTCCATCGCAAATACTACTGGCCTCAGCAGAGGGAGAGAGAGAGAGAAAACATTTGATAGACCTTCTCTAAACAGTGTGCAAGCAGAAGCTCATCCTATCAATGCATTAACTGAAGTGCCATTAGCTGGACGGCTGGTTTTTTATGCTTTCAGCAGCAAAGGTGACTATTTTCTGCCTCTGCCAAAGATACACATACACACACACATACACACTCACACACACTCACAGCCATTTCCATTACTGTGGTTGAGAAGCCTGCGGTCGATTGCATGTGGTGGGTCGATGCAGGCCCATGGACGCCGGCCATCTCCACTGTTTATAGGCTCAGATATGCTAAAGCAGGACACTTTATCAACTGGGATGGGGTCTCACTCCTCATTCTCTCTAACCTCCCTCTCTTTCTTTCTATCTCTGTGGGACTGTTCTTTCTCCCCGTCTTTCTTTTCCACTAGTCTCCCTTTCTTTTCCCTCTCTTTCTCCCTCTCCTGTCCTATGTTCTCTTTCTGCCGTTCTGTCTTTCTCACTTTCTCTCGCCTCTTTGTCCCGCAAATGGGGAAAAGCAAAGACGGGAATTGGAATATCGAAAGAATGGGGGCAGCGTATTTGTCATGGCGGAATAGAAATACAATACCGCGGCTGAATAAATCTTTTCACATGGCAGGAAAAACCTCACAGAGATGTGAAACAATATTGAGACTCGCGGGCTCGGAGCCATTCACCTGATTCAAACTCGACTCAAAGCAACAGCAAACACACACTCGACCCGGCAGCCTTCCTTTTAACACTGAGCTTGTTGTCATGGATCATGTATGCCAGTGGACATGAAAAAGGCAAATTTAGGGTAAAAATACCAGTTATTCTAAGTCCAGTGGCAGTGATTTCTACCAACTTCTGATATGAATGCGCAGTGGTGATGAAAACTTTTTGAATATTTTCATGCAGTCCAAAATAGTTAAAAATAGATTTAATTGGGATTTGTGTTATAAACTCACACAATTTTCTTTTTCTGTCAGAGTGGAGTAGAACAGTGAAGGAGCTACAGCATCAGATTTCCTACAAGGTTCTTACACACTGAGTGAAATATGGGGGGAGCAAGGAGGCTAAAACCCCCTGTTTAATAGCTGAGTCCATGTGAAAGCATTATTTTTATTTATTTATTTATTTATATTATATTATATTATATTATATTATTTTATTTATTTATTTATTTATTTATTTATTTATTTATTTATTTATTTATTTATTTATTTATTTATTTATTTATTATAATTGTTAAATTTCTGTGAATTGCCCTGAGACAACTTGCTATGATTTGGGCCTGTACAAATTGAATTTAATTAAATGATTTATTTCAAGCTAATTTCACTTAAAAAACCTTACTATAACCATTATTCAAAGAGAAAAAAAAATATTCACAAATACAAATACTGAAAAGGATTCTGGCTATGTCCATCATATCTTTTCATTTTCCAGCAAAGCTCGTGAGTGGTACAGACAAGTTGACAGGAAAATAAATGGGCCACATGTTTATGAGGCGGTGGTTACCAGTTTAACCAAGAGTCTCTACCAGAGTCGAATTCTGCTCTGACACAGAAGCCTCTCAGTAGGAGAGCAGATGGCCTTTATTTAAACACAGAAGAAGAGGAAACGCAGCCTAGCTAAAGTGAAGTTGAACCAGCCGGGGAAGCTGTGGGACAGTTTAGAGACTGGAAACTGCAGGGCACGCCACCAAGCACAACACCGCCAAGCCTTCTCGTAGCCAGTTGCAGTTTCTTGCCCACATCTGCTAAGTGTGAAAGAGGATTTCCCGCCGTAAATGACACTGCCAGCCAGAAACGCAACAGGTTGCACGACGAGAGCTGGTCTGCCACTGTTTTTGGATCTAAATAGACCTTCGCCGGACAAATCTGACCCAGTTCCCTTTGTGTCAGTCTGGGTCGAATCGGGACATTTTGCCTCTGCTCTTCATCTTGGATAGCAAGACACAAACGAGAGGAAGCAGCTGTGCCAAGGCCGCTGTGGTCCATGCTTTTTTAATGCAACATCGATCTCTCTATTTATATTTTTGCTGTGTGTGCCAGCAGGCATTTATTTGTGTGTTCACTGAGTTGTTTTACACCCAACAGCTGTAGCCACCATCCTATAGCTGTAATAGCACAATAATGAAACAACAAACACATTGTTTCCATGATGTGCTGGGGAAAATTCAATTTCTTTATTTAATTTCATTTCTGTTGTGCGGAAGCAGTGCAGTGTAGATTTATTTTTTGTTTTGTGATCATAGCTCATTGATGGGTGGGTGTTTTTTCTATGTGTAGGCTACACTGCAGACTTTGAACCTCCATGTGTGAGACCTCTGCTTGAGCGCTTGTATTTTTGTCCCTAGACAAGTTGAGTTGAGTTAACCTTTGGTGGAGTGGATGAAACTAGCTTTTCATCACCAAGATATTGAGGAAATTCAGCTGATACTGCTTTGAATATATGTGCCTCATGCCAAAGTAAATGGTTGCACGTGGTCATTGGATAGCTGAGGAATTTATTTGTTTATTGTGTTGCCTACATATTGTCTTTTAATAGCTGAATAATTTTATTTTTTATCATGCATTCACTGGAACTCAAAAGACAAAAAAAAAAAGGACAACAAAATCAAATCTAGCTTGCAAGCAGCATTGAGCAGGGTCCAAGTACAATAGGCAGTCTTTGACTTAATATGAGCTTCAGAAGAATTTGAAAACATGCCACATGCATAAATTGCCACATTGCTAAGAACTGTTCACCTGGAGAATCAAATTGTGAACACTTGCATCCCCAGAGAAGAAAAATGATCCTCAACATAATTTCTTACAACTTAAGGCAGTGACATCACTTTTGCCACACTGGGGAATTTGTCTTAGTATAAAACTAAAACACCTACAACAGTCAAAACGTTGCTGATAAAATTCAGAGAAAAATCATTCTGTTAGTTTCGGGTGTATTTTCAAATACTGTTACTACAGTACAAATCTTCATGTCAGCTGTATGGAAGCGTTTCTTACTCCAGCTCCAACCATTTTGACCAAATTTAAACCCATACTGTAAGCTATTAATGAAACCACAGTAAATGCTGCTTGTTCATACATGAGCGTATTAAACATTAATTTATCTGTTCCGTTACCGCCACAGTCTTCATCTCCGCCATAGAAGACCAGGATCCAACAGCTCCATTTGTAACAATCATTATTTCATCCATTAGCTACTGTATTAGCGACCAGAGGCATCTCTAATTCGGCTACATATAGATTTACACACACGCGCGCGCACACGCACACACACATACACTTTCTGCTGAACCCATTAAGAGCCTGCATCCAAAGCAAGCAGGAAATACAAACCCTTGTGCCCCATCACTGAAAATGAATATATGCAAAACAATGAGCTGCTCTTGCTTTTAAAACATCAATCACACAATCGTCCTGAATTAGGAAATGCGATACAGGAGACGGGATGTGATGTCAACAGGTAAGCCGAGACAGCGAGGACTGACGCGCAATTCAAGGTCACAAATGCTTAAAGAGCATGTGTAAGGGCTTTGAAACCATGTGATTTTAAAGTGAAATCCTGCAAAAATACTGCAAAAATACATATAGCATAGTTAGCTAATTTCAGAGGTGGAGACCACTTAGCTACCATCAGACAAATTAACACTTTGGAAATTGCAAATTTTCACATTCATGACACCGTAGCTATATATTCACTCATCTGTTTCTTCCGATATGAACTCATACATGCAGAATCTTTTTTTTTTTTCAGTCACGCTTCGTGAGGAAAGACACTTGACGACTATTCTTGGCAGATATTCCTGACACTGTATTGTTAAACATTGCTAGGAAACTCCCTTAAGGCATCCATTTCTTTTTCTGTCTGTCTTCCCATCTCTCTCTTTCTCCTCCTCTCTCAGGGTATAAAACTGGTGTTTTTTTTTTCTTTTTTTTTCCAGGCAAGTCTTAGAAAGCCTGTTAGGTGTCTGACTAGAGACAGTCGAGTCAAACAGAGAGGAGAGAGGGGAAGGATCCAAATAAATGAATTTCAGAGACTATCGGCATCACGAGGAAAGACACAGAGAAGCGAGTGGGGAAACTGGAGGATGAGAGCTTGCAGGACGGAAAGAGAGAGAGAGGCTAAAATAAGAAGGAGGCAGATACACTCTGAGGAGAGAAAGACAGCTAGAAGAGGCTGTCTCATTCCCTCTCACAAGGCTTCTAGCGCACAAACTTCACTTTTTAGTTTCCTTTTCTTCACTTTCCCTGTCTCAGCCACTCTCTGTTCTTTATGCACCTCATTGCCACTGCATATCCACATTAACAACTGGCCTGAGAACTTTGAAAGGCACTATGAGGCACGGCTTTGTAGTGGCAGAGTATCTGTTGTCATTAGTTTGATGACTGACTTGACACATGTATACTAAAAATATAAGAGTCTACTGTCAATGAATTGGTGCTAATGGCCTCAGTTTTGAGCAGGATTGGGGAAAGTTACTTTTGAGAGTTTTTAATTACTTTACTACATTACTGCTCCTAAACAGTACATTAAATGTGACTTGATACAGTACTTTTAAAGCTGGCTTTTTAAATATGCATTTTGGTGATGTTATTTATGAAGGACGAAAAATGACAAAACAATAAATAAATGAATAAATAAATAAATACGCATATAAATATATAAATGCATAAATAATTAAATTAATAAATATTTCTACATTTATTTATTTATTTATTTCTGTTTTTATTCATGCATTTATTTATTTGTGTATTTATACATTTATGCATGTATTTATTTATTTATTTTTACATATATTTATTTATTTATTTATTTATTTCTACATTTATTTATTCATTTATGTATTTATATATTTATTTTTACATTTATTTATTTATACTTTTATTTATCTCTACATTTATTCATTTATTTATTCTTTCTTTTATTTCTACATTTATTTATTTATTTCTACATTTATTTATTTATTCCTACATTTATTTCTGTATTTCTACATTTCCACATTTATTTATTTCTGTATTTCTGTGTCGTATGTTAATAAGGTGGGCGGTTCTTACATTAGTCTTAAGCACGATTGGTTTGTGGGTGTGATCCTATCCACTGCTACTACCTGGACTGGCAGTAGCAGTGGATAGCAGTGGACTAGCTAGCTACTAGGGCATTAACAACGCCAGACTTTTCCACGTCGTCGACGTTACGTCGACCCGTCAACACTGGGAGATTTTTGGGGGGGCTAGCGGGGCTCCAACCGGAGGGAGGGAGGGGTTGTAGTGGAGCGCCGACCGGGCGACCGGGGGGGTGAGGAGGCTGTAGTGGAGCGCCGACCGTGTGTGTGGGGGTGTGTGTGTGGGTGTGTGTGTGTTTCTTCGACTTTCGACGGGTCGATGTTTACATTAATGCCCTACTAGCTACTGTGTAAACGCAATGGAAAGCGTTTTGAGAGCCATCGTCAGTGATTTAAGGTCACTGGTGAATGATGTGGTAAATCATGCACCCACCAACTACTTCCAGTTTCATGGTTCATCCATGCATGAATCGTTTGCTTCTGTGTGATTTGCTCAGTTGACCAATCGTGCTTAAGACTAATGTAAGAACCGCCCACCTTATTAACATACGACACAGAAATACAGAAATAAATAAATGTGGAAATGTAGAAATACAGAAATAAATGTAGGAATAAATAAATAAATGTAGAAATAAAAGAAGGAATAAATAAATGAATAAATGTATAAATAAAAGAAGGAATAAATAAATGAATAAATGTATAAATAAATAAAAGTATAAATAAATAAATGTAAAAATAAATATATAAATACACAAATGAATAAATAAATGTATAAATAAATAAATAAATGTAAAAATAAATAAATAAATGCATGCATAAATGTATAAATACACAAATAAATAAATAAATGCATGAATAAAAACAGAAATAAATAGATAAATAAATGTAGAAATATTTATTAATTTAATTATTTATGCATTTATATATTTATATGCGTATTTATTTATTTATTCATTTATTTATTGTTTTGTCATTTTTCGTCCCTCATAGTTATTACTGCTGCTGAGAAAGAAACCCTTACTACCCCCATTTCCTGTTACACCAGAACAACAACAACAAGGAAGCATGGCTGACACTGACACAAGACTTCTAGCTTACGTGTTATGTGTTCTTTCAGTTTTTTGGCCAACTCGCTTACCAACAGCATCCACGTTGGCATCAGCAAGGAAGAGGCTATAGTGTGTAACACACTGGCATGTGTGAATATCAATAAATGCGCATACGTTACACTAATGCCTTTATTGCAGAGACGCAGTCCTTTTAAAGTTTCTTTGGGCCAAAATTACATAAAAACTGTATACTAACAAGTTCTCTAAGGTCAAAATCAGACATATGCTCAGACGTGTTCAGAAAAGTTGTTGTTCAGTCTTATAAATCACTATAATCACTAATCACAGAATTATATATATATTTTTTTGTGAATTTCTGACTTAATTCACAGAGATATTTTTTTTTCTCAGACAATTGCCCTGTCTGATGAAAAAGCTTCTGAAAAGCTTCTGTAAAATAGTATTTTTCTCCACTGAAGACTCTAATTCCCCAAAGCAGTTCATCAGACTTCAGCTTGATGCATCAAACAAAAATGGTCTGCACTCATGAAGCTCTGAAAAAGCTTCATTTTTTTGACTGTGAAGCTGGTCTACCTGGCAGAAATGTCTCAGCAAATGCATTTTTTTTAAATCTGCTTTGGAGAAAAAAAAAAATTAAGTAAGCTTAAATCTTTTTGCTTATTCCAAGTTTCTTGGGTCCACACCACTTTCTGTACTTTAGTATTATTGGCTCTTTATCTGCTGGCCTGTCTGTCTCTGACTCTCCACGACAGCCACATCTCTCCCCACTCTCTCAGTGAAGTCGGGACACATGGTGTGTACAGAGCAGTTGGCTAGTTACTTATAAATTTGAAAAAAAAAAAAAAAACGTCGAGTTTTACTTTGTGAAGCACCATCTGTACTCCAACTGTGTCGGGGCACATCTGTCCCGCCTGCAGTCTGGCTGCACAGCGCCTTCAAGTGCTGCATGGAGGGCATTAACTTCCCTACAAAGACACTGACTTATATCTGAATTATGAACTAGTTTGTTCCTCCTATCTCCACACCCTGCTTGTAATTCAATCTGCTGTACCACTGCAGGATCACAGGAGGGTTTAGGTCTACCAGTTAAATTATTGTAAATCTCTCACTTGCCATATCTTAGAGTTTAGTTAAGACTAGTCTGTTGTCTCAGTAACTCTGTGACCACCTCTCAGGTTTTTTCTAACATATCTGTGTGGTGTTTTTGATAAGCCTCAGGACACATCAGGAGTGAATTAAGGAGCTAACATGGCTGAGTTTCTCTGCTTTATAACTGCAGTTTAACAAGGACAAGCTCAAAACTCCAGATGTCATGAACCTAAGGAACCAATCCTGTCAAGTGAGGGGGCGGGACTGTTCATATCGATTTGTGTTTTATTTAAAAAAAAAAAAAAAAAAAAAAATCAAAATGTATTTTTAACAGTTAGATTATCAAGTTACGCACAATTTTCAAGAATTTCGCTTTGGGACTTCCTTGTTCTGTGTTACACAGAGCTGGCCCACACAAGTGTTCAACAAGACCAATCCGGAATGGCAACTTCACTTGAACAGTAATAGTGTAACTAAAAGTTACAGGCCAATCTCTGAGCAGGAAGGAAGGTGGAAAGAAGCACCATTATTTGTATTTGTATCTGTATTTGTTCAACCAACAAAATTATCTGATCTGCATTTGGATTTGGATAACCTACTGTATTTTCAATAGCAATGCGGTTATTGTGCCTTCAAAGCATCAAATTGATTCACTATTGGCATGTGATAAATTAGGAAATATATATCCACAT
This sequence comes from Myripristis murdjan, assembly GCF_902150065.1. NCBI lineage: Eukaryota > Metazoa > Chordata > Actinopteri > Holocentriformes > Holocentridae > Myripristis > Myripristis murdjan. Next base: position 14,218,823 of record NC_044003.1, read on the forward strand.
CTGCATTTTATAATTTTCATTTCTCTTTCTCTTTTTTATTTTTAACTAAACTAGGTCTTATGAACTGTCTGAACCTCACCACCACCCCTGCAATGGAGAAGGCCTGACCAATCAGTGGTTGTCATTATTATTATTTTTTTTTTTTACAAACGTAGCTTCTCTATCTTTCTCTCTAACCCACACACACATACCTTTCTCTCATCCTCTCTCTCTTTCCCTCTCTCTCTCTGCACATGTATTACATTTAATAGTGGCTATAAAGACTCAACATGGAGTGGACTTTGTTTTCCCAAATTGGAATAGTAACCATCAACATTCAGGTAGTAAAAATATCAGTTTCTATCACATTATTCAGGCTTTCCCAAATAACAGATTCAGATGCATTAATAAATTTATGGAGGGAGACTTTAAACATTGTATAATGCTGGGAATAAAAGTTCCAAAGATATATGTTAATATGGTAAATGTAATCCTACAGCATTTGACACTGCATGTCTGTAAACAAATGTTGTTTTTATGCAACGGTAAAAAGCTATTTCCATTTTCAAGTACAATGCAGTTAATTTGTGAAACAGCATTTTTATTAGTTAATTAAAAATATATATAATCCAATTAAAGTAAACATCTGTGCATTTACAGTATTGGGAATGGAAACAAGGCACCTGTGTAGATCATTAAGAGTCAGTGTATCATAAACTAATGTTGTCTTCTCAGGCACACAGCTCAGATGGTGAGATGTAAAAACATTACACTTTTGCTTCAGGCAAAGAAGACTGCTGCCATACACACACACAGACAGAGACACACACACACACACACACACACACACACACATACACACACACACACACAAATGCACACACTGGCACTCCACTGAGAGCTTTCTGTATGCACACATTAATTCAAAAATGTTCCAATGTATTTGGATAGAAACTACTTTTTATTCACAAAACTATTTTAATGCTTTATTAGGCGAGGTCTTGCAAAATGTTTGTAGAAGCACACATCACCTCCAAGGACACTGCACGTAGTTCGCCCTCTGAGAAATTTGGTTTTGATAGTTGAAAACTGAATGAAAAAGAATAGTTTGTATCGAGAGGTAGGGAAATGAATCCCCTGGTTACTGATTCTGAATCAGACTGGAATCCACCATAAGGAGGATAAAAACCACATATGTGCAAACAGTTGTCACTGAATAAATATTAAATCAAATGTAGAGTTATCTCTAATGATAATGACAGTGAAATGCATTAAAATTTCCCAAAGGGTCTAGCAGAGTAATAGAAATCATGTTGATCGGTCAGGCCTGAATGGAAATACCTAAGGGGATCTGAAAGGTTTTCACCACTTAACTTTATACATGTGAGTGTTTTCTTGTCCTAAGTGTTCCATTAAAAAGTATAAAAGTTCAGAGGGAGCGGTTCACATGAGGATTTTTCTGTCTAGTATCATGGATCTAAAGTGGATCTGATGCCCAAAAAAATGTGTGCTCTTGCAATACCGCACAGATGAGCAAGTCCAATTTATTTCTTCAAAAAGTTAACATTTTATTTCACTTTTTCTAGTTTATTTTTTGGGTAGGTGTAAATTTATTCTAATACTGTCACCTTGAGGTGGCGTCTCAACCATCTGGTGGAGGCCTATATTACGCTGCCTTTTTTCTTAGTGAGGACATTGAAGGGTTAAGCCTTTGTCTTCTCATTCCACTCAGGCATGTGTGTGCGCACGAACACACACACGCACACACACACACACACACACACACACACACAAGCAGAAGCACGTACTTGCATCCCTGGGTGCAGCTATTAATCACTGGAACGTTCAAATTGCAGTTAAATTGTCCGTAGGGCAAAGTAAACCCAGCGGTAGGGAGGCACAGAAATCACACTGAATATAAACTCCACCATCCTTATCTCCTGGAGATCATATCTTATTTATAGATAGAAATGTGCGTAACTGTGTGTGTGTGTGTGTGTGTGTGTGTGTGTGTGTGTGTGTGTGTGTGTGCATGAAAAGTGTATCATCTCTACACTTTGTAATTGCACCTATTGTTCACCTTTCCTCTTCTCTAATGTAACTATGGCCATTCGCTCTCCATTTCTAACCCCTCTCTCTTCCCTGACTCTCTCTCTTGCCCTATCCTCCCTCCACTTAACTGATCGGTGTTTAAATCACTGTTGTGAGAAAATAAGACAATAAAAGAATAGATGATTTCCTCGGTGAACCACTTGGCTCAAAGAGAAACAACAAAAGAGGCGGAAACAGGTGTTTTACACCCAGTTGACAAAAAAAAAAAAACATGGAATAAGCACCTAATTTATAAATGAGTCAGATGAAAGGCTCTTCAGCGCAGTTTTACACAGTGCACCATTAATGTGCCTTCTTTTGAAAATTTTGATGGAAGCTTACAGTGTCTCCTCATGCAAACAAAGAAACCCCACAACTTCCAACAATACCGAAGAATCAAATATCGGATAAATGAAATGATTAATGGAAGTCCGCGCCTCGACATAAAGTTTTCCAGAATCAGCAGTGAAAAACAGTGACAAACGCCATGTGTAACATTTTAATTCATTTTATGTGTCACAGTGACTGCAGCTACTTTGAAGCTTATGCTGCTTTCAAGTATTTTAAGTACCATTTTCCAAACTTGTAAATAATGTTTACTTCATCTTGCTGGTTATAACAGCTGCTGAAAGCTGCGATATATGTGACAAGGCAGTAAATAACACGGAAATGTCTGGAAAATGCCGTCCTCGTGTTAATTACAACCCACCGTTAAGTAAGGGATAATCAACTTTGCGGAGGCTTCGCGTCGGCTGGTTCTTTGCCTCCACACTTGCTAAAACCATTTCTTGCACACCTACACATTGATTATCCGGTTTGATTTAAAAACCTCTGGACTAAAGACATTTTTGTGAAATAACGTGAATTTAACATCTTCTACAAAAGACTAGTTTAGGGTTATGACTTGGGTTTTGTGTTAAAGACTTACCACTTTCATGAAATATGTTCATGCTCCTACTTATTTTGTACTCAATAACTTGCATTATCTGAGTTTTATTTTATTTATTTTTTTTATCTTAATTCAGTTAAAGGTTTAGGATAAGGACTTGGGTTTAGCATTAGGCATGTAGTGGCGAAAGTTAGAGTTAGAGAATTAATGCACATAATAGAGGGCCCTCATAAGTACAGTAAAAACTGTGTGTGTGTGTGTGTGTGTGTGTGTGTGTGTGTGTGTGTGTGTGTGCCATCAGAGCTATCCCTTACGCTTGGTTAATGTTACTTGCATCCTTGAGATTCAAATGCAAATGACAGCTAGCTCCATTTCCCCCGATGCACAGCTGGAGAAGCTTTTTAAAACATTGCTCTTCACCTCCTCTCACCTCCCCCATCACACACACATACACACACACACACACACCAACACACACACACACACACACACACCCATGTGCACGCACACAGACTCCCTATACGAGTGTCTCTGGCATGTCAGACAGTAATGGCGAACAACACGAATGCATTAAAAGTTTCCACCGCTCTCCCTCGCGCCGCCAACTAGGATCATTTTCACGCAGGAAGGCTGTAACCTTGACTTGATTTATTTACCTCTTTTCTCTGGCTTGTGCTCCCCCAGTCTCTCTCTCTCTCTCTCTCCTGTTTCTTTATGTGTGGTGCTCTCTCTCTCTTCTCCCTCTCTCTTTAGGGGTAAGCAAACACTCCTCACTTTTGAAGGCGTTTTATAAGTCGGCCCTGTGAATGGTGGAACAGCCGATCTTTGCTCTGACACCAACGAAACTACACGAACGCTGATGGATGGTCCTGACCTCGCACTGCTGGTGATGACGGTAGAGCGCGTGTGTATGTGTGTGTGTGTGTGTGTTTGTGTTTGTGTGTGTGTGTACTCACATAAGCGACCTTTCAAAGCATCATGACAAGGCCATTGATCCCGGCCTGTAATTGGACAGCATCAACCGAGAGACATCCAGAGAGAGAGAGTGTGTGTGTGTGTGTGAGAGAGAGAGAGAGTGTGTGTGTGTGAGTGAGAGAGAGGTTGTGTGCATACATATGTGTATGTGGGTGTGTGTATGCTTTTTCAAGGAAAGTCAGCACCATTTTTTTCAGCAATACTTTGCTTCACATTTACGGTTCCACACATTCACACTGGGAGCTGCCCAGTGCATCCATAGACTGGTGGTCACTGGGAACTGATGTAAGACCATTTTTTTGTGCTGTGTGTGTGTGTGTGTGTGTGTGTGCGTGCGTGTGTGCGTGTGTGCAGACACAGTACTGACACTTTCCTGTTCTCCGGTTTATTTCTGCCTCCATGTTTCCCTGCAGCATTTCGGAGTTAAGCTGACAGTTGCAAGCCAGGCTCTAAGCGTCAGTGTCTCTGAAAGCACGAGGTCAGACTGTGCACTTTGTGCTGTAAAAAGCAGTAACATCTCACACCTACAGCACATACCTACAGCAGCAACTGAAAGCAATCCCTTTGAAACTTTCACCGTGTTTTGACATTATGTCCCATTTGATGCCCATTACGCGGCTTCATAGCTTATAGAAAACAACCTGATGCGTTTTATGCACCTCTAAGCACAAACAAGTCTAATTGCAGCAGAGCAAGTCAGTTTTATGATTATTTATGCTGTTGCATAATGTCTTACACATGCACAGTCATCTCTCTGCAAGCGTCAAGCTTTGAAAGAGACAATTTGAAAGTGGGAAAGTAACAGCTTGCTCTGCTTTAACCTTACAAAGGCATGTGAGATAGCTGGTTTGTCTCAGAGAAACTGAGACATCTGATGTTCAGCTCATTGTACCAATAATCTGTTGTGACGCAAGGATCACATGTAATTTGTAATGCATTAGTGCTGCTGCACAATCGGTAGAGCACCATGAAAGCATGAGCATGGGCCACAATCTTACATTGCAGAAAATCTCCTACTTAAAGCTGCACAATCAAATCAAGAACAAATTTGTGGACTTTAATAATGCCAAGGTGCATGCTTGACTCGACAGTAAACAGTTATCATCCCAAGGTCTCTGGAAAAATTTGATAAAACAACACTGGTTTTAGTTTACAGATGCATTTGAATAAAAAAATAAATTTCCGACACATTCAAACAACAGGCAAAACTGATTAAAGCCAACATCTTTTGTGCAAATTCAATGTATCAAACAAATACTCTCCTACAAGATAATTGAACAAACTCGCAGCTGATTACATAAAAGATAATCACAGATTCAAAATAAGGCACAGTCATTCAAGTTCAGATCATTTAGGTCAACTTTTTGAAAAATGTGTAGCCTAATTTGCAGCTTACTGTTGTATCCACTTAATGAGAGTTTGACTGGATGTAGCATCAACCTTTGGGAGCTGTTATGTATTGTAGTCAGCTCTTATCTTACCCTGAATGATCCATAAAAAAGAACAGAAGTCTGCAACCATGTACCATGGAGAGCTGAGATTTTGCAGGTTTTCATTGGTTAGATGGAAAACCTGCAAACTGCTGGCCCTCCGTGCCACTTGACTAGAGAAGCCTGATATAGGAAGAAGAGCTAAAAAAAAGAAGACAACAAGGTGCAGAGAAGGTGAATGAAAATGGATCCGCTCTATTCTCCAGCTTCCGAGAGGAGGCAACATTTCAATCTCCACCTTTCAGTTTTCTTTGGTACATGGCATTCATCACACCAGGCCATGGACTCATCCAGCACATGATAAACCATGCTTTAAAAAAAAAAAAAAAAAACTGGGTCAGTCCTTGCATTGAAAAACAGCAGGCGAGGAGGAAGATGAGGAGGGTGAGAGTGATCGATAGAAAGGGACATTTAAAGTGGTGTTGCCCCGTCTTCGTCTCTCAGTTCTGTCCGCTTGCATTACCGTTCACCCAACTCAAACTTGTATTGTCCCTGAATGTGCATGTGCATGTGCATGTGTGTGTGTGTGTGTGTGTGTGCCAGTGGAGTTTATACACACTTAGATGGAGTATACGCACCTCTTTTCGTGGCATTTATAATGTCCCACCTACTAGCCAAATAATAGTCCGAAAAAAATAGGAGAGTATACCCACTTTCCCCTCAGTGATGTGCACAACGATTACTGCAACCTTGATGTGTGTGTTTGTGTGTGTGTGTGTGTGCGTGTGTGTGTGTGTGAGAGAGAGAGAGAGAGAGAGAGAGAGAGAGAGAGGCAGAGGGAGAGATTCAGCTCCTATACATTTCAGCAGTAACAGAAGAGAGCAAGCTTTGTTCTGCACAAACACTGATCAAACTTTCCATTGCTTTTCCTCTACAGCCTGTTCCTCTCACTACTCAGTGGCAGCAGTGTAGGCGGATTAGGAGACAATGGGCTCCTGTTTACGGACGTGTATCACAGCCTTGATATCTGGTACGTGCTCTACCAGGTGAGCTACCAGCACCCTGCCTGGTGCTTTTAATGTTTTCACATTATAGCTCTAGTTTTTAAATTTCATCCCCAACTCATCTGCCCTGGTTAATTTCATTTTTGGCTACTGGTTTTTGCTTTAATGCCTGCGGATTTAAACATTTTAAAAACCAAACATCACTAACTCAGTGGATGTAGCCAGGTGCGTTTTTTGGAACCATTTCAGGTAAGCAACCATGAATTTATTCATTGCACATTTATTTTAGCTGTGCACGGTCTCCTGTCACCCATGACAGTCACTTTTTATCAACAAAAAGGTAAAGTATTCCTGCTAGTTCAAAACAGCAGGCTATGTTATTTTTGCAGCATATTTCTTATGCTTTTTTTTTTTTAAGTCTCCTGCACAAGTGTTAGTTACATATCATTAAAGATTATTTATCACATTAACTTACTAGTTTAAGGACCATTTAGAACCAATTAAAGTTGTTTATTGTTCTAACTTTATTGTTCTAAAATTGTAGTAAAAGTTATATTATTTATTTATTGTTACACTCAACACACTGAATATTTAAGTGTCGGGATGGAGCACCAGAGTCAGCGATCTAAATATGAATGATTTTGGTTTCAACATGTTGACCAAGAGGATAAAAAGTTAACCAACAGGTTGAGAAACCAGTGTATTCCTTTAAGGGGACCTAGAGTGTGTGTGTGTGTGTGTGTGAGTGTGTGTGTGTGACAGCGCAGATGTGACACAAGTTGAGAAGAACACCCCTCTGAGCTGTCAGTGCCCATCTGCCTCTTTCAGACTGACACACACACACACACACACACACACACACTCAGAGAGAGAGGTAGGAGGTAACAAGAATGGAGATTAGACTTTTGATTAAACTGCTCTCGTATTCTCCACCCCACCAACAGGTTTGACACGGAGTATCTCAGAAGCAGCCGTGACCAATTCAGTTTCAGCGTTTTACCTCTGTGTTTACAAAGACAGACGACTCTGAGCGCTCTCTTCTGAGAGGTTCAAATCAGCAGCTAGAGCACTCAAAGGGAAACGTGTCACTTCTCTGCTAGGGATGGAAAATTGCATCTTGAGTGTGTACATGTTGTGCGTATTTGTGCACATGTGATGTGTGGGGGTTTTAGTGTATCTTTATGAGTTTGTGTGTGTGTGTGTGTGTGTGTGTATTTTGTGTATGTGTGTTCATGGGTATGCATATGGAACAAATACATGGCGATGTAAAATAAACAAAACAACAAGGAAGCTGTCAGCAGATAGCAGGCAGGGTCATGGGACATGGGGGAGATGGTGGGGATGGTATGCACACACACACACACACACACACACACACACACACACACACACAAACAACCAAAGGAGGTCATGAGTAAAAACAGAAGCTTGGGGAAAGACAAACAGCTGTCATCACATCACAGAGACAATGCGGAGAGCCAAGATGGAGTTCCACATGCATATTTTCACAATAAATGCCAGAACTTTCTGAATGTTGCCACAACTTCTCACTGACGCATCCTCTCATGCAAATTTGTGCAAATAAGATGTGTGGCAAGCTTCTGGTGAACTTTTCTTTCTTGGCAGAGGTGTGGGGAATATTGGCACGCCTGCGGCAGCACTGTTTTATGTTTAGTGTGCTACAGAGACATGTTGCTGCTGTTTTGACGCCCGCAGTTCAGTCTGACGAAGGTTTTCTCACATTTTCTTTCTTCCAAATTTCCTGCATCTATTATCATTCAGCACCAATACTTAAAAACCTGCTCATATAAACACACAACATTTTTGTTTACAAAATGAAGCAAGTCTTGCATATTCTGTGATTGATTTATTTATTTATTTATTTATTTATTTGATAAAGTTTCCTCTATGGCACTCTTTGCTTGATCTTGCCCCCCATCACTCTCCATTATAAGCCAACAAAACACCATGGGTCTCACTGGATGTTTTTAAATGACATTTGTGCCTATGTGGTCTGCTGACACTGTATACTTTGCATTATTGTTGTTATTGGTGCAGTATATGTCAGTATATGTCTATGTTGGCGCATTTAGTTATTTTTGATGGTCATGTTGAGGTGTTTAAGTGAAAAAATGTATTTAAAAAGTCTTTCTCTCTTTGCTGCAACCAGGATTATGGTTATCGACAAGGTGTCAAGGTGAGTTTGGTGTGCGCATGTGTGCGTGTGAAAAAAGAGAGTGAGTGTGCTATTGTCAGCAGGAATGACATCTGGTTCCATTAAAAAATAACATAAGTCAATTACTATAACAGCCCGTGTTTGCCAGCACAGCAGCAAAGCCATCAACACCAACTGGAATACATCATTTTTTATTTATTTATTTTTTTATTATTATTATTTTCCAGTGCTGTACCTGCTGTATCAGTCGGTGTGGAGGAGTGTGATGGGAAAGATACAGCAGAGAACAGAGCTGATGACTGGCTCAGTTCTCAGCTGAACTGAGCTGGACTTTAACCTGCAATACTGTATGATGGTTTATATAAAAATTAGGCTATTTCTCCACACATTCCTGAACACGGTACAAATGTAGAGTGACACTGTGTGTGTGTACTGTCCATAGTATCTCTCATATTATCCTTTCATATGGTATCATTTTGTATCACATGCAAAGCGATGTAAGCTGGCATAATGTATCAATAAACATAAATAGGAAATGGTCAAATAGTGTACTTAAGTGTGAAAAAACATAAATTAAAGCAGGTAATATAGGGCATGCCATGCACATAAACTTGCAAACTTGAATTCATAACTGCTATGTCTAAATCAATAAATAAAAGAGTATTAATGGCAAAAATGACTTATAAATATGCACAGTTAGGCCCAAGAGTTGTATTCAGTGTGAAAATAAATGAAAAATACACAACTATAAAGATGTGTAAACTACTCTCCTGGTCAGCCCTCAGAATCTGCTGGATCAAACATTAATGTCCAGCATTGAAATCACTTATTAAGTTGGTGCAACAGGACTGTAAATTCAAGGTCCAAAGGGGAGAATTGAACCTGCAACCTGCAAGAACTACACACTGAAAGATGAGTCAAGTGGGAGACAATTTGGAGAGACAGAGAGAGCGAAAGAGAGAGAGAGAGAGAGAGAGAGAGACAGAGAGAGAGAGAGAGAGAGAGAGAGAGAGAGAGAAAGAGAAAAAGAGAGAGAGGGAGAAGCCCAAGGAGAAACGCATCATTTTTCAACCACAGACTGACTGGTGGAAACTGTCACCTAACTACAACTTCCACCTGGAGAAACAGAGACAGGGCTGTAGTTTCATGTCATGTTAGCAGAATTGAAGGTGGTAAAACCTGGCAAAATTGTCTGGGCTGTGGCCAGTTTATTTTTGCAATTTAAGTTACCAACGGTTTGTGACCATCAGCACCAGGAACAAGTGCGATCATAGCTCTACTTCTATATTTTGCCTTGCAGGGAAGTGCAGGTCAAAGTCCAGTGAGACATATCTCCGAACTGATGTGGTGGTCGCCAAAAATTCATCTTAGAGGATAGAGGATCAAACCTGTCAAATTTCGGTGACCCACTGTCAATATTGCAGTGGAATATCTCTAAATCTATTTTGGTGGATAGCTGTGAAATTTTGTGACAATGTGCATGTTGAAATCTGTCAGCTTTGGCGACTTTGCTGACTTTCTTTTGTAAAATTGTCTGCTGCGGATTTCACAAACTCGCGTGCCCTTTGGAGCCGTAGCGTGATGAAGATGATGAATGTTTAAGCTGAAAGAAGTGGGGAAAGGGCTGTTTGAATTGAACAGACAGGCGATGTGCGTCCGGGACTTCATTCATGATATTGTCACGCAGACAGCAGGTCTGATTCATTATGCAGTAGAAATGACAGTTTTCTTTGTCTGTGCAACTTACACATGTTGACAGACGTGGTGCAGCCATCACTCAAGGGAACAAACGCCAGTGTCAGTGCAGACATATTAGGAATAAGACAACATACAGCTCCCTGAAATGCTCCCAGCTTATATAACATACATGAAATGCTAATGCCAACCTTTAAAGTTGTGCACTGACTGTTCCCACAGCATGCATTGTGCTCTTTCGTCATTCTCAGGGTGGGAAGCTCAAATTCTGTAAATAGAAGGGCGATATCATACTGCTGTGTGTCAGGCTGCACTTCTTACAAACACAGTACAAATCTGGAGGTATATCAAGCCATATTTCAAGGTAAAACAGTGTATGAAGGGCTTTTGCTCCGTAGAGAATTCTCAATTTTTGTGCCGCATCCCAGTCCCCGCACGGTTAAGCACATCTTTTGCAAGCATATAGAGCCACAGCACAAGATTTATTAATGTGACTGCAATACTGACACACTCCACTGTGGCGCTATACCATAACCAGCACAATGCACCTGGAAAGGCGCTGCCGAAGAGGAGCAAAACCTCTGAGCTTGTACCCTGGCACACAGAATCTGAACAGTAAGTCAGATTAACCAAAGGAATATACGTGATCATGTTGAGACAGCGTATGAACCGTTCATTACTCGAGTGAATTGTGACTTTGAACCAAAGCTCCCCGAAACATTTGAACAAACTGGTTTCCTAATTATAACATGTGAGTTCCTGAACTTACTCTACACCCCATCAGAACATCAGAGGGCTATTTTCAGCTTTGCAGAAATGACAGCATCACTGAGGTTCTCCAAAAGGAATTTGAGAAGGTCATAAATCATGTCGTAGGCTAATAAACGCAGCATTAGGTCCTACTCCTATTTTACAGAATATAAGATGAGGTTAACTGGCCGAGAATAGTAGCTGAAGTGAGTGAGGGACAAGATATTGATGTACATTATTATCAAAATTATTGTTGTTGTTTTAATTTATAGTCTCTTTCTGCAATCAGAAAAAAAGGCATTATTGCATATTTTGGTGTTGATAGACTGTGAGGCTTTGCTGGAATATATAGCACAGACATGTATACAACATACTTCTTCATAAACATTAAAATATGGTGAAATGATTAAACATGCTTTGGCCGACAGAAACATACAATACAACTGACAATTTGTTCAGTGTTTCTGTGCAGTGTAGTGTAATATGATAGGATAATACTATGCTTTAGCATCATTCAGTCAGTTTTTTTCCGCAAATCTTGCTTATTTCGGCCTTTTTAAAATCTGATCGATTCTTGTTGATTCAGTGATTGGCGCCCATAATAGCTGCTGTTATTGTACTGCAACACTGAATGAATCTATAAGGCTGCGGTGGACACCAGGCCTGACAGATATGAAATAAACCTATAAGGAAAATATACATATACAGTCTCTCACATAGAGGAGAATAGACAGACCAGGCGGGCTGCAAGTGTCCCTTTACATTTCAGCTGTCAGGAGTCAAAGGCCTGGTACCATTTCCACCTCTCCAACCCTAAGGCTATTCCTGCTCTATATTCATATGTGTGTGTGTGTGTGTGTGTGTGTGTGATAGCAGTCAATAGCTTCATCCTCTAAGACCTAACCCCATTTATACTCAACATGTGTGTGTGTGTGTGTGTACATAAAGGCAACTCTCGCCTGTGGCACATCAAACTCTCAGCATGTTGGAATGAACTAACAGGCACCAAACTGGCACACACACACATACACATTAAACACACATACACTGACACACATTATCATCACACAGCCTGATTTTGGTTAGATCGCAACCTTGAAACGACCTGCTCTCAACCCTGTCACGCGAAGAGATTGGCACCGGGCGTCACACTGTGATGGAGACAGAGAGGGGGAGAGGGGCCAAGAAGAAATAAGGGGAAATAAATTAAGATGAGAGAAGGCAAAAACAGTGGAGGGATGGAGGAAACAGGGAAGGAGACAGGGAAAGAGGAGAGGAGTAAATGAGACAGAAGGAGGAGGAATAAAGGGGAAATAGCAAGGAAGCAAGGGCAAAGGAGAGAAAATAGGCAGAAGGAGGGGGGTGAAAGAAGGAAGGAGGAAAGAGAGGAAGAAAGAAAGAGGAGGAGGAGGAAAGAGCAAGAGAGGAGGAAAAAAGACAGAGGAGAAGACAGGTTGTTGAGTGTGTAAGTATGTGATAAGCAGCAGCTATCCAGCTATATCAGCCTGGGGAGGCAAATAGATAAGGGGTAATCTACTGTGATCATATTTACACACACACACACACACACACACACACACACACACACACAAAGCTGGGTTTTGCTATGTAGCTATATTCTCTGCCAGCTGGCATAAAGGATGATCAAGGATGATGCTGTCAGACTGCGTGTGTCTATTTGTATGTGTGTATAAATACACTATGTGTGCATGCATATGTGAAGTTATTATAGCATATATTGCTGCTGTCAGGTGGAAACCATGTATTAAAAAAAAAAAAAAAAAAAAACTCAAGAATTAAAGAAAGAGTTTACCCCAAAATAGAAATTCAGTAACACTTTATTTGGGTAGTCCAATGTCAGTATTCATACTTACTGTAATCAGACTGTAACAAGAAATTGTAATCAACTTAAAAGTTAACTGAAAGTCAGTTAGCACTAAGCTGAGTATTTACTGTTGAAAGCTGAACATGATGTTAAGCATCAACATCGACTCAGTTCTAAAACTAAACTGGCATAAAGCTGATACTAACACGATACAAACTTAAATAATAACTTTGGACAGCCCGAATAAAAAGTGTGACCAAATATTCAGGCTTTATCCACTCTACTGAAATTTGTCTGGTCAGCAAACACACAGCGTTCACTCCAATGCTTCATTTAAAGCCTGATATGAAACTGAAAGGGCAAGCTTGCAGTGTGTTGTACAAACTTCAGTCGTGGCAAGAAGATGAAAGAATTTTTATTTTGCAATGAACTCGTCCTTGAATTTCTGAAAAAATTTGGAGATACAAGGTTTTGACGTGGTAGCAGCAATAGCTGCATGAGTCACGATGTTAACAACAGCCTACAGCCCATTTTCTCTGGACTAAAATGTTTGCATCCCGGAAAATGACAGCCCACTTAGGGTGGAGATGTCAGACAAAGAGCCATGTTGGCACTCTTATGGAGCTTATACATCCGTGGCGTATCATTATGGACTATTACACATCATTTCAGAGGTTTTATCCGCTGAAAGAGTGGAAATATACCCTGCCTGAAGTTGATAAATGTGTCATCTGATAGGGTCTCAGGCTTTACATCTGTTAGATGTTCACTGCATGCTGCTTTAAGGTTAACGGCTGCATTTTTACTGCAGCTTATAAAGCTATTTTACTGCATCAGTTGTGGAATGATTTGTAATATGAACCAATTACGAGAGCAGAAGTGCAGTAATAAAGTGGTCGTCTACGTGTACCTGGTACTCCAAATTTGTTGGACAACCAGTGCCTGAAACAACCTTCTATCTGTCCTTTTATTTTTCTTTGACTCCTCAGATAATCACTTCCCTGCTAGTTTTCCTTGTGCTTAGTGATGACCATGTATTTTAGACATACCTGAAGATGTAGTTCAGTCCAAGAAAAAAAAAAAAAAAAAAAAGGCAGATCTCTCCATTACAATAAAAACAAATTTCTGTTCAGGACTTCACTACCATAGTTTCAAAACAATAACAGTTGCAAAAAACAGAAGCAACTATAAATCAAAAGTGTGTGTGATATGACATGCATGCAGTCAGTGACCATAATAAAGCAAAACCACCACCAATATAAACAAAAATCTTCATTAATGCATTAATTTGTTTTCCTTATGGAAAAAGAGTTTTGCCACCAGAGATCACACAAGTTTTCAGTAGCTACTATATTATATACTATATTGTCTGACTTGCTGCCCCAACCAGAAGGCAGCCAGTGAAAGTACAGAATCAAAATGAGGACAAAAACTAGTTAATAAAACTTAGTAGCAATACTGGAAAAAGAAATGAGCAAAGCTTCAATCCAGCAACGTCGCAAAGCCTAAGTCTTAGGCTGAATCTGAACTGAGAAAACAGAATTTAAAATCACAGTTTAAAGTTACACTCAGTGGTAATCACATTGCACTTAATTACCCTACAGTAACCTGACAAATAACACTATTAAATTACTTCATTTCATTCCACTTCATTTATTTTTCCCTACACGTCCTGTATCCTCATGTAACATGCATCGGTTTGCTCCGGCATGGTATTATGTATATTGTGAACTGAAATAATAAAGATTTATGCCAACGTAAAAAGCTCCACAGAATCGAGATTCAGCACTGCTCCATAAATGAAAAAGTGGGTAAACTGTTAACCTTCCACTAGATTCCTCAACATTAAAGATCAGGAACATAAAGCCTGTGTTTCAGCATGACACTGCAAAAACCCAGAGGCCAAGAATAGCCTGAGGGTTTCAAATGGAATATTACATTTTCATAATGAGAGCCAATGAGCTGTAAATCCCCGCTGACACAGTTACGGCGCAAGAACAGCTTATGGCGGCGATATTGAAACCGTTAAGCAGTTATGTGTGTGTGTGTGTGTGTGTGTGTGTGAATTTATATATACATGGTTATTTGTGTGTGTACTTGTGTGTTTCAGCAGTGCCATAAACAGCTGTGTGGTATTTCACTGCCAAACTCCCGCCTTGACACTTTACATCTCCTGTTTAACAAGCAACTTTTTTTAATTAAGCCGATCCCACAGTCGTGTGTGTTTGTCAATGTGTGTATGTGTGTATGTATGTGTATGTGTATGTGTATGTGTGTGAGGATTGCACTTCCTCCTCCTTGGAGACAAAAAATATGGACAAAGCAGCAGATTTGTTTACGAGATAACCAGTTGGTCTTTTTGTTTATTCAGGGTTTTTTTATGGACATAGACTTTATCGTCAGTATCTGCTGTGGTTGTAAAGGCCAAAGCTGCAGTAGGAAGATCTAGGATAGGAATAACAGCAATAATAATGATGAGAAGAAGAAGAAGAAGAAGAAGAAGAAGAAGAAGAAGAAGAAGAAGAAGAAGAAGAAGAAGAAGAAGAAGAAGATATTCTCTTGATTGCTAAGAAAACAGAAACCTTTTTCTGTTGGCCTCCTGCACAGAAAGGTCAAAGGTCAGGTCAGTCCTAGAGCTGTTAATAATCCAGCTTCTTGCTCAAAGATACTTAAGCAGTTTGGGGGGCTTGGTGCTGATTACTGGAGCTGAGGTTTTTGGAATTCACCTCAAAGAAAAAGCCGTCTAAATGCAGCTGCAAAAAAATTAATTAATTGCAAAGAGACTCATCTCACAGTGTTCAAGCCTGCAGTGTCACCGAGTGTGTGTGTGTGTGTTTGTGTGTGTGTGTGTGTGTGTGTGTGTGTGTGTGCAGGCCTGAGGCTAATGAGAATTGACAGTACACACACACACACACACACACACACACACACACACACAATTACCCCAACAACTATCTAAAACACCGGCCCATCTCATCAATCCGTGTACAAATAACATAAATCTACACTTTCAAATTGTAAGCAGAGCATACACCAAAGTCCAATTTTGCATGCAGGTGATACACTTCATACACCCATTCATTTCTGTGGAGAGTAGATGTGTAGTCATGTTAGCTAACTAGCTAACATGAGATCGACCTCAGGTCTCCAATGTGTTTGACTGATCCTCCATGCCTACCTATCTCCTTACATAGTGTTTGTTGCTCCCTTTATACTATGTCATATTACCAGCAGCTCTATTACACACTTTGGTGTGCTCCTGAGTTGACATAATTCCATGCAAAATTGGTACTGTTTCATATGCACTGCATGCAATTTTAAAGTTGTAAAGTCGTGTTATTGTACGCAGATTGAAGATTCAGATTCAGATTCACTTTTATTGCATCTTAATCAAATGACATATAAGAAAGAACAAAAATCTTAGGTCTTGCCTCCCATCGACACCAGCAGCAATAGTAAACAACAATGAAAAAAAGAGAGTGGGATGATAACTCAGCGATATGATATGTTAGCTCTGTCTTGATGCTTTTGCTTAGTGTGCTAAGCACACACACAGCTACATAATCAACTCACCTTCATTCCACTTTATCACACCAAATAAAGCTCCGTTTCTTCTCTAAACGTAGCAGCCAATTTGACTGCCAATTTGTCAGCTTTGATTAACTGTCCAGTGATCAAAGCAAACAGGGCTAGTTAAATTTCCTGAATCAGAGTTGGGTATGTACAACCAGTACAAATTGGGATCCTGCTGCTGATACATCCACACCGAAATACCAATAAGCTTGGCGCTGCTGGAACATGAACGTTCAAAATTATAACCAAAAAAAGATCTCATTCAAAAGATCTCAGGCAAACCCACATGTGCTGCTTCCACCAGCCAGTACAGTGAAACCTAAATAAGCTTTGACGTACTGCAACATTTAGAACTGACATAATAACACAAATAACAATACTTCAACAACAGCTTCTGCTTCTACTGCTGCTACTACTACTAAGAAACTTTATTTTAAATAGCACTTTTCCAAACACAAAGTGTACTGAAAAGTGTAAAAATAACACAAACCATTAAACTATCTGCAAAAGCAGTGAAAGCAAGAGAAGGAATGTAAGACCAAGAGAAGAACATAAAAGTGAACCATAAAAGGGAGGTCAGAGATAATTAATTAAAAGACCATTGCATAAAAGTGAGTCTAAAAGAATGATAAAGGTGATAAAAGATGATGTAGACTTAGCAGCCACAGATACTTAGGTCAGTTCAGTAACAGCCTCTCACCTTTAAACTAGACTGTTGACAAGATGTTTTACTGTCGACTTTAAAACAGGAATAGGATCCTGTCTCAATCTGTCTAATATAAAATCTACCTTGTATAGCTTGAAATAAATGTCAAATCTTCATTTCAGTTCTGAAATTCACAGGTAAGTAACAAAAAGATGCTTGGACTCGAGTAATGTGATTTTGTGTTTTGTTAATGATATTTGGAATGCACTGTCTGATGCTGGGGGCAGATTAAAACCCATACACTTTGGTTAAAATGCATGAGAGTGTTGGTGCATTACATTGAAGTGGAGTTCAAAACTGTGAGGCACAAAATCAAGGCAGCAGTAATTTGAACCATTGTGTTGTATATGGCATTTTGTTCAGCCAATGTGAATCCTCCCAATTCAGTCCAGTCAATTTAACCTGCCTTTTCAGAATAATCTGGTTGCAAGTTGTGGGGACTGTCAGCATCAACCGCATGTAGACGGCATCAGCAGTGTTCACCAAAGAAACAATGTTTTAGTGATTATAATGATGTCATTCTCTTGGGTGCGAAATGGGTGAATTAAAACTGCATTTTTTCTGCTATTGAAAACAATGCACATGTCAATATGTTGACCAGTATGTGCACCTGAACATATACTAAACATGTTCAACACACATCATCAGTGCCTTCCTCTGAAATCATGAGAAATATACAAAAGACAGGGTTTATTTGATGATAAAACAGTTTAAGTATATAAGCCTTTCTTATAATTCCCATTTTTATTCATGGGGAATGAGCTTTAATGTAACTTGGTGCATGCCAGGTGGTAGTTTCTGCAGACATTACAATTTCCTCAATGACATCTTCAATGACATGCAATAGAAAATAATCCCACAGAAAAATATTGCCAGCAGTAAACCACACTTCTCACCAAGAACTGTAAACATGATGGTGGCCTCCAACCGTTTTGATGTCACGCATAAATTTTGTTTCTCTCCCAGTACTGATGTGAATTCTGGTTTGTCAAATTAAACAGGCTAAATGGAAATAACATTTCAATATGTGTTTTTTTTTTTGTTTGTTTGTTTGTTTTTTAGGAAATGTAAAATTTGCTCTGCAACAGTCATTTTGTTTGATTAAAGACCATTGTGGAGTATGCCTTACAGAGTAATGTGCTCCTCGCCATGTGTTACACCAATGTTAATTGCTGGAAAATAATCACACAATAGTTTTGAACCTCTCAGCTTAATGTAACACTGCATGTTGGTGCATTTGTATATTTATTGTTGTTGCAGTTAGAATAAGTTTTACATTGTGAAAATTGTAATAGAGTAGTATTAAACTGTTGCCAGAGATTGTGTTTTAAGTGTCTCAAAAGAGAGTTTTAACAGATATCCTCCAGCCAATTCAATTATATCTAGTGGCTGTATTATAAAGGAATTATAAAGGAAGTCTTTAAGATTATCTGTAATATAAATTCCTGGAACTACTGAGACAATATTCGACTTGATTAGAGCTGGGCAATTCACAATTCAAAGTCTGTACCTCTCAGAGGTTCAATTCTCATAATCATACACTAATAAAATAGTACATGACAAAATTTGGATATACTTCTGATAACTTAGAAAAATGGTTTAAATCAGTATGAGGGCATCCAATGAACATGTGTTTCACAAAGACGATGAAGATGTGCTGCCAAAAAAGTTGCATCGTCAGCATATAATGCTATTTTTGTTTCTATCACATAAGGTTTTAATCCTATTTTGTGTGAGTTACTTCTGATTTTAATAGCAAGAGTTTCAACGCATAGCAAACATGGAGACAACAGACATCCCTGTTGTGCTGCTCTCGACTGGGTGGAACTATTAGATAAATATCTTTTTTTATTATTTTATTGCATGGTTGGTTGTTTATACATGACATTCATCCATTTAATGAAAGTTTTCCTAAAGCTAAAAAAGCTGGGGAGATTTAAGGATAAAGCCCATCTTACTTTGTCAAATGTCTTCTCAAAACCAGCGCTACACATAAAGCCAGATTTGTTTATTTTCATAAAATCCAGTAGCATCAAAAAGATGGTGAATGTTATCACCAGTAAAACACCCTTTTATGAAACCTGTTTGATCATTTTTTATAATAGCATCTGTCATTCTCTGAACTGTCAGCGCAGTACATTTGGAAAAGATCTGCGTAACACAGCCTCTCTCCTGCTTTTACAGGCTGAACAGATGTGTGGGAAACATGATGGATTCAGACCACAATCCATCCTGCCAAGCTGTGTGCCCCGTGTTTTACTGCCACTCTAATTCCTTCCCCTCTGTCTCTCACAGCAAAGATGGATGGCCAACAACCTGGAATGACCCACACCTCTACTTCAACTCAACTGATCATCAGCTCTTGGCTAACGCTGACAAACGGAGAGAGAGAGGAGACAGAGAGACCCGGGGAGAGAGAGACACTCAGCAAACAGCAACAGAAACATTAGAGACTGAGATGGTGAGAGGAGCGGAAATGAGAGAGCAGAAGAGGGGGAAAAATTCTGTGATTGAGTTGAATTGTGTTCCTGGCTCATTTTCTCTGCACGGAGGAAAGGCGAGTGATGTATGGCCGAGTCAGAAGGCCAGCGACACTTCATACAACAACAGAAAATGACATCCTATACTGCAGACAGACAGCATACCATCAGACATTGTTTTCTCAACCAAAGTGATTGTTCTTCCAGCAAACATAGGTCCCTTTTTTTCTTTCTTTCTCTTCTCTTCATCTTGTTTTTAGTTTATTGTTCTGTTTTAGAGATAAAATGGATATGGCAAAATACCATCCAGCCTAAAGCACTTTATCACTGTTTAAGATCATCTCAGATAGGCAAATTGGTGCCATTTTCTTGTTTGATGTTTTATACATTTCTCTGCAACTAACTACCCAAGAGTTAAGTTACTGAGGTCACTCAATGATGAAAAAAAAAAAAAAATCAGTAATCTCAACAAAAACACTAGCTGCTAGGTTTTAATGTCTACCCCTAAAAATAAATAAAATCCTTCAACAATGTTAAGCTCCACTGCAGCTGCAGCTGCTCTCAGTGTGCATCATATTTATTGACTTTACCAACAGAATAGTGGAATTACACACCAAACAACAAAACGCCAACAAAAAACATAATGTAAGTCACCAATCCCTGATTTTAAAGATGTTAGTGTGTTTTAGGGTGGAATTTTCCTTTAACTGAGTCAAAATCTGATGTTTTTATTGAGGTAAGAGAGAGCAAGAATCAAGCAAAATTACTTGTAATCCATTTGGCAGCCTTATTAGTGCAGCATTCAAGACCAGTGTTCCCCCCAAGCTGATAGTTAGATGATCCAGGTCCAGTGGACTTGATAGACAGTATGCTACCTCAGCACCATTTTCTATGACAATATTCTGTTTCTATAAATATGGGAACCTCTCAGTTAGATACAGGAACAAGCTGAATCAGTTGGTTGGCCAGGCTACTAAAATCACAAACAGCTGCAACTCCACCTAGCCCAGAACTACAAAGGCAACACCATGACGACAGTGACTCCCTCTGCCCCGTTCACTCATCATCCCAGCAGATGCTATGGTAGAAGGAGGTAGAAGCCTCAAGGTCCCACTAGCGAGGAAAAATAATTGCAAAAGGTTATTTGTGCCCTCTGCTGCGGCAATTTTCAGCAGAAAGTTTTAAATATTTAATGAACTGTTAATTAATATTGAGTTGTGCTTCAGTTTATTTTTGTATTATTTCAATTTAGTTCACCATGAACCTTTCTTAAGGACACTGCTCTTGGTTTTAGTGCTTTCATTTGATTGACAGAGATCTTTTGGATAAAAACTAGAATGAACACTTAGTTAAAAAGTCCTTTTTGGTGTCTGTTATTGTATCCTGTCCCTGAGCAGCCCCTTACATAGGCCTACACTGTGCTCTCTTTGCACTTCTGTCATTGAAGGTCTGCTATTAACCTATTTTTAAATGCTATGCTGATGTTGTAGCTGCAATCCTCACATGACCAATGTGTGATTCAACATGGCAGTGCCCTAATGGAAAAGTAAAAAAATAAACATTCCCTGCCTTGGATTACAACAATCATTTAGACCCTGGATGAACTGGAAGAATACACTGAGAGCAAAAAGGACAACCCAGACAATGCTGTGATTGACAGTCCGGCTGGTGAAAGAGCGTCCAAGAATTTTCATAACTCATCCACCAACACAGAAGGTCTATTAACCAACAATACTGAGATCAGTGAGATCCTATTCTGAATAAACTCCCAACTCGCCACACTTGACGCCATAACAGGACTGCAGCCTGGAGTTCAGTCAGTCAACAGACTGAAGCACTCAACAAAGCAAATCACAAGCTACAGTCAGCTGTTAAAACCATCCACAAGCAAATGAACATAGTTCAAAAACAAAACAAAGGGCCTCATTCACCAACTGTTCTTAAGATCAAATTTGTTCTTAAAACCGACTTACACAGTTTTCAAGAAGATTCTGGCACTCACCAAAGTTTTCTTACACCCACTAAACAGCACTCACAGGCACATTTCAGGTTTGTGCAAAATAATTGGCTGTTGTGTTTTCTTCAAGTCTGTAGTTGTATAATATTATAATTTAACTTCATCAGTTGTGCATCCTTCTCCAGATACACCATTTTGTTACTTTGAATTCACCATTGATGCTAAGTATGAGTTCTGAGTACTTGCACCTGAAGGATTACAGCTGCATTGCGCCATTGCAGCATATCCTGTCATGCTGTCCCTTGTCATGTCAATGCACATGCACGTGTGATCAGTCCAGAGCGCCACCAGCTTCAGACTTGCTTTTGGGCATTCTTGACTTCTCTCAATTTGATCAGTTTCTGCTCGTGATATCTGTTTGTGCACATGGGCGTTTATCATTGCTAATTAAGGTCAACTGGCACGCGCTTTTATTTCATGAAGGCAGTGAGTTCATCAAGAAGACAGTGTGAATGGCTTAAGAACTCATCATGAATCACATGGAGACTTGTCTTAGCATTAAATTTAAGAAAAAACTTAGCTGCCGACGATCCTGAAAAAGCCAGATTCAGATTCAGATTCAGATTCACTGACTTTGTCCAAACATAGCGGAAACTCCACCAGGCACCAGAGACGGTTAAGAACATTGTAGCAGCACCAAGTTCAACGTCTTGCACCGAGAAACCTGGATTCCTACCACCCCATCGCCGCTAAATTCAAACTTTCTAAAGATAAAGTGGTCAGAAGCAAGGGAAGATAACTAAGAGGAACTGATTTTGGAATGAATGGAAATCGAAGAAACACGCAAACGACTGTTCCTAATTAAAAAGAAATTGATAACTGTCAGAATTATTGATAAGCTATACATTACTTCCTGGCCACTCTAACAAATATTTAATAAATAGTGATGATTATCTGCAACAAACAGATCTCACCGTATCTCTGTACAACTATTAGTGTATTAATAACCTCAGTGTTTTGATAAATCCCCCTCCACTCTTCTTTTTCTTGCCTCCTTGGTGTTGCTTTCTACTCTTGCCTGTTTAACTCTATTTTTTATATTTAGTCTCTGTGTGTTTGCACTCACGTGTCCTCTTTCTTGCACACCTTTTTTTTAGTCTACACTGTAGGTCTCTCACTGGTGCCCTTTGCATGTGGTGAGTGATCACCTGCACTGGTGTGTGGGGCAGGTAGGGGATCATCGGCCCCTACTGGGCTGTACACTGAGAAAAGGGAAGAAAAAAGTAAAATTAAAATTAAATAAAATAAAATAAAGCAAAAATTAAAAAACATGATTTGGAGGACATGAGGGGCAAGCTAGCTCCTCTGGTGTGAGGGCTGCCCAAAACATAGCTACCTCAATCAGACAGACAGGCTACCTCAATGCAGATAGGCTAATGGGAAGCAGGGCGACTGGCATGGGCAGGCCTCCTACCTAAGGGTCTAGCAGCTGCCCATGTCTGAACCACCCATCCCAACATCCCCATTATTATTCTTTGCATTCAAATAACCTTAAATCAACTTTATTGTGCAGTGTGTAATCCTGAGTGGGGGCTTTTTCCTTTGTGCCATGCCTTGTCACCCTTTGCACGGCGACCCGTCGTCATCACATCTCAGGTGTATCGGTGTCGACCCCTCTTCACCCCCGATGCCATCAGCCACCACTCCATTCCCATCTCATCCACTCACTCACACCCAATCACCCCACCAGCACCGCCATGCCCACAACTCACACAACTCCCATACACACACAGACACTGACATACACAGCAACAACACCTTGCAAGTATTTTATAAATAGCATGCCATTTTTTGGTCGAACAAAGCTAGCAATAACATTTGACCCATTTTGAGCAAACCGGCCATTTTCACCTGTTGGGCCACATTTGGTGTTCATGAGGTTTGGAGTTGTGTGCCTCAGAAACCAGATTATGTCCAATGCAATACAGCCAGGGAAACCCACAAATGTTTACAAACCCAGGACACATCAGGCACACAAATTTGCTGATGTAACCAATCCAACCTCTGACCTCTGTCCTGTTACTGTTGCACCACTGTTTAAAACTCAATACTTACACAGACATGACAAGAATATCTCTAGCCTATTTATTTTGAATTTTAAAAAGGTACAACTATAATAATGATAGAAGAAGAAGAGGAAGAATCATCTACTTATGCTTGACAACACAAATTCCCTCTTTCCATCTGGCCAAGATTTGTTGTCTGTTTCCAAGGCAACAGTCTCTCTTCAGGTGCGATTCAAAGCGCGAGCCCCTTTGAAGCAGTGTCCATCGCCTAGTATGGCTTACTCTGTATTATTCTGGGAGAATAGCCACTAACATTACTGATTGCTGGATTGAATGGGCTTTTAAGATTCCACAGTGTCCCAGTGTCTGATGATTGTTCTTCACAATGACTTCTTGGCCATTGATGGATTAATTTAAGATTAAGATTTTCCTGTGAACACTGACAGGGTGTCAGCTATGAGAAATGCCAACCCCGTGTCACACTAAATGTCAATCCATGTTTCCTTTCACAGACCAAAGAAGAACATTAACCTCTTTTATGTACTGATTGGCCACCTCGGATGAGTTAAATCCAGTCGATAGCACTTCTTTTCACGAGCCAACCACCTTTTGCACACAGGAAGACGGCAATCTTCGATCTCTCAATGATTTGAGCTGTTGTCCCCTGCTCCCTGGGAAATCAACTCATCTTTCAGCAGGAGAAAAGCCCCAAGAAGAAAGGCTTGAAGTGTTTGTTCAATTCCCGTTTCTTTTCCATCAGTACATATACTGCATGTTGAGATTGTTATTCATTATATATCCTGATAATGTTTGTGATATGAATTTCTTTTTAATATGTTCATTTCCCAGCTACAGCCAAAAGTGGTCAGTACATTTGCAGCACGTCTGCAAGTTCGCTTCTCTCAGCTCTGTAGTGTCAGAAGAAATACGAGAGCGGAAAAAAATAAATAAAGAGGGTCTAACCGATTCAAATGATACATACTGGCAAATTTTTATTAACCATTCAAAATAAGCCTGCATCTAAAATGGGCCAATTTCAATGAATACCCTGGCTAAAATGCTTAAAAATCTAGTCATTACAAATCAATTGACTGTTCCGGCTTCTCTGAGCTCTAAATTTTCGAAGTAATTTCTGCCAGCAGCAGGCACTCAAAGAGAACTTCCTTTGCTTGCAAATCTGCCCAAAATACATGGCGATTTTTTTTTCATACCAAATCCTGAGTGAAACTGTGTTGCATCTAGCAGAGAAATGTTTTACCCAAACTTTTTCTATTAAAAAGTCTGAAAGTGTTTAAAAATATCTATACTATAATTAACTGATTCTTCACATTCAAGGACATTGCAGGTTTATACAATATATCAAAGATGTTTCGCTGATTTAACTGCATATGCTTTCAGGTCAGTTTAGTGTTTAGTCCAGCCAGGGAAGGAAGGGGTAGGAGCAAAGAAGAGACGAGAAGATGAGGAGAAGGAGAAGAGGTTGAAGGGAAAAAATGAGAGAGTAAGGTGAGGCAAGGAGGAGGAGAGAGAGGGATGAAAAGCGAGGGAGATAAGGACCAACAAGGAAAGAGGACTTTGACTTTTGATGTGCTTTAATAGAACATCCCACAGCAAAACTGGAAGGAAATAACTTAAAAAAAAAAAAAAAAAAAAAACATTCACACACACACAGACATCAGCAACAACATCAGACCTGAATATACCAAAATTCTGCAGTGACAGACGCCCACAAGGACCGTTGACATTTAATAACTTCAGACCCTCTTCTGTCATCATACACACTGTATTCTGCAGGTGCCAAGCATTCACGGACGTGACAGTAACTTGGTTTCCATCCAAGTATTTTTAGGTGTACAGGTTGCATTAAAGGAACAGTGTGTAGGATCTAGTGGCATCTAACACCAGAATGCAATAAAATGTCAGTACTGCCCACCCCCCCTTTTCCAACGCTGTTCGGTCCTGTAATGAATCACGGCATCGTCATCGTCATGACAAATGAAGTGACAAGGTCATTTTATTTGACATTTAAGATATTTAGACGGAAAAAAGCTGTATCATACCTTATACATAAGATAAGAACATTAATGTTAGCTGTCCATTTTCTTTACCTTCTTAGTCCAGTTCAAGTTCATTGGTCCTGGTGCCAATCCCAACAGGAAACTGGACAACAGCCAAGGAAAGCTGTCTCTCTCTCTCTCTCTCTCTCTCTCTCTCTCACACACACACACACACACACACACACACACACCTCTGTTTTGGTTTTAGTTTACATTTTTCTCCGCTCTTCCTCTGTCACTGTCTCTGCACTGACTTTCATATAGCTGTCTGTTTGTCCTACATATTGCTCTATATCTCTCATAGTTTTATCTTTATATAATATATATTGTATATTTTTATCCTGTATATTTGTGGCCTTATAATGCTCCTAGCACAGTCTGGAAACCTACCAGACAAAAGCTGTATGAGGAGTGAACCCAGCTCTCAGTTTTGTATAGGCTCCATACCTGAGGAAAGGCAAAAAAAAAAAAAAAAAAAAAATGTACAAGATGTCATCTCCTGTCCTCACAGCTTGAAAGGTTTCCAGCTGGTAGAAGCATCCGGATGCCAAGAACCACAAAAAACTCTCTTTAAGAAAACCTTTTATACCCAATGCAATTACTTTCCTTAACTCATAAAATAAGGAGTTTTAGTACAAGGCCAGGCCTTGAGATATTTTTACTGATAGCTGGACTTCTTATGAACTGAATTGATATGATTCATTTGAATTCTGTGGTTTGTCTGGTGGCTGCTTATGTCTGAATCTGTGTTTTTTGGGTGTCTTTTATGTGCATATGCCATGCACTGCTAAAGAAAATTTCCATTTGTTGATATTTAAGTGGGATGGAAACATCTAATGTCAGTATTTAATCTGTATCTAATGTCATTTCTGGGGACAAACTCCACATACTCCATTTGCACACATTGTTTAGACAGCAGGTGTCACATTCGGGCATCAAGCAGTAAATAATATATTTTCTGTATTAAATAGCTCACCTGTCCACGTGTCCTTCAACTACCTGACGTTGACGCTTGCCTGATCTATTTTTGACGAGATGCACAGAGTCTGTGGGAATTCCCACCGCAGGTCTGAAAATACGGTGTAAACAAAACAATGGGTGAGGAAAGACTGATCATCAAAGTGGAGAAGGATACAGTCCTGTACATGTTGGGACTTTAAATACAAACTGAGGAACGAAAAAGATTTGAAACGTTCAGCCTTGATGAATCTACCATGTAGGCTGTTTTTTGCACTGCCAATTTTATTAACATGGTTTTAAAGTATCTTGCACAGAAATGATTTTGTTCATTTGCTAATCATCTCAGGTTTTTTTCTGTGTATGTCACAATCTAGAGGTGATTGGTGAATGGCTGTTGGTTCCATGGTGATTGCTGGTTCACTTCGTTCTAGCTGATGATACAATGACAGATCTTATCAGAACAGCAGGGGGACCTTGACGCTCAAAAATTGATGTGACACGTCCTGTTTGAATACAGTGTGAGGCGTACACAGGCCTTCTCTTTCAGCATCGCTGTATAGCCCAGACTGCCTGTGAAATTCTCAGTTGCCAAATGGCCAACTGAGATGAATGAAGCCAACAAGGAAATAATGAGCTAAAATGACTTGCCAATCTTAAAGACACTGAAGTGGAAAAGATGTGAAGGAGAGGTGAGGAGGTGAAGATGAAGAGAGATGATCAGGAGGAAGCAGAGATAGGAAAGGAAGATGGACTGCTTTTCTTGTGCATGGACCAGACTGGGTCATGGATTTCCTGTTCTGTGCACCCTTTCATTAACGCCCATCCAGCGAAACTCACAAGCAAGACACCTCTCATCACGTCCGACCACACTCTCACTCCCGTCCTCTCTCCCTTACTTCTCTCTCACTCTAAAGGCTCTCATGACCACAAAAGCCGCCACCAAAGACTTGAAGGCGATTTGAATCAAGCATCTTATCTGGCACTCAGTAAATTGAGCCCTCAGCCTCCAATATCAAACATTCTTTGGGGAGACACTTCTTTACAGCGAGCCTCTAATTGGTTCTGCTGGCTGTTATCTGCGTACAGTAAAACAGCCTGAGTTCAATCCAGCGCAGCTCAGTGGGAGGTGCGATCTCTATCTAGCCCCTTCATTCGCAGCTTAATTCAATTGGAGGGCAATTATCGACTGCTCCAAGGCTTCAAGATCCTCGGCGGTTTCTGTTCCCATCAGGGAGCCTCGCTTTGTAGGATCCCCTTTGACTGCACTTGGTGATGTCTGTATCAATGTGCTCTGTGTAAAACACCAGAGTGGGGAATTTGGTTCTCAGTCACAACGTAAGACTCAAAATATAAGTTATGTTGAGTCCTGAATGCTGAGGTTAGAGTGTGCGTTTAACCCAAGGCTGGGCAATAAGTCAATTTTGTCATTTAATGCCTCAACTGAATCACATTGTGATAATACAGTAATTTCGTGATAATATGACACATATTCTTCTGTCTAAACTCATGACAAAAAGTTGTTTTTTTAAAAAAACTCCTGCCACCCATTCTTCTTTTAAGCGATTTGCTCTGTCCTTGACACTATGTAAGAAGCAGCACCTGGCATGTCCAAATGGAGCGCACTTACGGCAAACTGTGATTCCGTGAGTGAGTGAGTGAGTTTCATTATAGTTCTAGGTGCTTTGCATCTAAAAAAAAAAAAAAAAAAACCTTAAGCATATTATGATATTAATTTCAACCATATCATGTGTCACTAAGTAGTGGGGTTGTCACAATACCAGAAATTCAGTAGTCGATACCAATGCCAGTGAATTTACACGATTTTCAATACCTGTTTCGATACCACAGTTAAAAAAAAAAAAAAAAAAAAAAGCCTTCAAATATTTAACAAAAAACCTAAAGAACAACTTTTTAGATTGCGTTTCAATTGCAGTATCCAATAGTAAGTAGAAAACAGTGAGTAGGCTTACACATAAGTAGAAAAAGAAACAACTGTTTAACAGGAAACTTCTATGGCAACATTTGCATATCTTTTTTTGCGAATTTGTTATTATCCCGAGCATCCGCCTCGAACACAAAATCCTTCCACACATGACTCTTGCTGTGTCCCTTTAGGACAAACTGAGGCGAAGCTGCTGTCTTTCACGTGTTTGTCTGCCGGCTGGAAGGCGTTCTTCTTCGGCACACACTTGAACAAGCGCAAAGCGTATGTATACTTGCCCTGTCAGTTCCAGAAGAATATGTTATGGCTCGCTGAAGGCTAAATCTAAATAAATACTAAACCTAAAAAAAAAATAAATAGGTACCTACGGGGCCATAGAAAAAGGGGGTGTATTTTTGGACCAGCGGCATAGACTTGGCACCGAAGCATCAGTTCTCATGACATCCCTACTAAGTATTAACTTTTGACCTGGTACATACCATCGAATGAAAG
This sequence comes from Myripristis murdjan, assembly GCF_902150065.1. Taxonomy (NCBI): domain Eukaryota; kingdom Metazoa; phylum Chordata; class Actinopteri; order Holocentriformes; family Holocentridae; genus Myripristis; species Myripristis murdjan. Next base: position 14,247,870 of record NC_044003.1, read on the forward strand.
GCCTACTGGTTCATTTCTTTGCTCAGACAGTTTAATTTTTCCTGTGTAATAACTATATTAGGCCACATACATATATAGGTCGCTTAGAGGTTAATTAAACCTGGAATGGATCAAGCTTCTTCCTTTTGTTTGTTCATTCATTACACACAGACAGACAGACAGATATGGCAATTTCATTACCTCCACCAACGTGTGTGAAGGTAATGGAATCCATCATTGCTTTTTCATACTTGCAACCACAAAAATTCCAAGAATGGAGTTTTGTAATACTCAGTGTTTGTTGCAATATCCAATAAGAAACTGATATGAAGTGTCCTCATTTTGATTCAGTGACAATTAAATCCTAAAAAAATTTAAACTTGCGAAGCGAACGTTTCTCAAAACCTGAAACCAGAATTTGCCACAGTTAGATGTTTTTGGTACAGATGTGAGGATACCAGTGTTGCTACTGGATTTCAGGCCTGAGGCAGTCAGACACAAAGATGGAGTTTGGACTGATGTATTACGTATCTCATGAAGGCAACTCTTAAGCTCTTTATGTTAATCACTGTAGTCCACTAATTAGTTTGTCATTTTTCACCATTTTCGCTGCTTCATGAAATATGCCATGTACACTGTTGGGTTTCCTCCTCTGTTCCTTGTCGTAATTCTGTAAAGCAACTCCATTGTGGGATTTACAAAGTCACTGAAACTAAACTGTGCTGTATTTCTTCTTTACCAAAAGCTCCCAGGAGCCACATGTGACCAAGAAATGTTTATAAATGTGTTCTATCAAAATGGTGAAGGTGTAAATCAGATCCTGCAAAAACCATCTCTGCTGTGTCTCTCTTGTTCTGTATCCTCATTAACCTTTAGTATTAAGGAAGCTCCAATATGCAACTTTTGTCCCTGTGACAGGAAGTGCATTGTCAGTCCCACCCTCCTCTCTATCAGCTGCTCAAGTTCTTTAATTCATCTTAATGAGTTGCTTACTTTGCAATAACATTGAGCTTGAGTCTGAGGCAACCAGCATCCATAAAGCCGCCCATAGACAGACACCACATCCTGTCAGTCTGAAATAAAATAAAAAAAAATACTGATATACAGCATTTCTCAGCATTTCACGTTGCTGTGGTTTATTTTCTTACTGCTTTCAACCTGTTAGTGTTGCAGTGACTTCAGTGCTCTGTGGTTGCTAGCCTCACCTTGATAGTCACAAGCACCTCACCACTCATCATGCACATATGATAGCCTACATGCACAGAAAACCGTATATACCCCAAAACATACTAACATCATCATAAAGTCTATTTCAGGCAAAATGGAGAGTTGGTATGAACACAAGATTTATATGTTCTCAGCATGTGAGCTATAACTGATACAATAAGATGTTGGTCCTGAAGTGGGGACCAAAATCTAAAAACTAGTTATGGATACATCACCAAGGGTCACAATATAGCTGAGTGCTGAACTTTGCAAAATATGGTAGAGGTCTATATGACTACCAAAAGTAAATAAACAGGCTGATTTAAAAAAAAAAAATAGACTATAGGTATATGGTATCATGCTAAAATGTTCACTATTAATTTCAGCACAGATGCTTCCTTTAAAATGGCCAGTTGCTTGCTGTGCTAAGAGTGGAAACTGTTAGGTAGCACTTAGCAGGATTTTGGGTGCACAGTGTTTTGCCTTTGGATGCAGGCAATATCTGAGCCTGAAATATGCAACAGATGACTCTACAGCAAACACACTCTGGAACAGCAAGAGAGGTTCTCGTGTCACTCCCATTTCACTCTACACGCATCGGTTTCCCCTCTTTTAGCTGTCAGTTTTCACCCCCGGAAAAAAAAAAAATTCAGAACGTGAACTTCTCTCCTCAGCTCAGATCACTTTTCTTTCGACCAACTGCTGAGCTGACAAAACTTTTCTTCTCTCAACAGTTGATGCCTCTCTGCTTCTCTCTCACTCTTGCACATGAAGACACTGTCTCACGCACACACACACACACACAAGACACACATACACACATCATTGAAGTATTTTGTCTCAGGAGCACGGCAAGCAACTCTATGGGAAAGCTCATCTCCCATGACAATTCTGAAATATTTAGCATAAAAGCATCCATCCTGCTTCAAACAAAACCAATTTATGAAGAGACACTCCATGCATCGTGCAGTCCCAGACATTCTCAAGCAGAAGCGCTTTCGGCCAAAATATTAATTCGGCTGAGGTAATGATCGATGGTGGTAACATGCACGTCCACTCCACACACACAAATGCAACCAGCATTACTGTGAGAAAACAAAATGATTTCACAAATATTTTTAAATGTGTTATATTTGACTTATCCCACAGCAAATAAGAGCTGATAATGAGATGGCAGCCAATAAACCCACACTGTACGGTTCTGCAACAGAGAACAAGCTCACTGGCCCCTCTTTACAGTGGGATGGACAGCAGACCTCAATCAATTCAACTCTACAGTGGCAAAGACCAGCAAATACATCTGGCACTTTGAAAACAGCTCATACCATATCATATTAATGGGACATTCCTGAGATATATGACCTATGACACATAAATATATGTCCAAAAACACTAAGGACTTATGAAATTAGTGGAAAAATCTAAAAGACAACCTGGACAAAGACATTAGACAACCTGAAAACCAGAAAGGACTGCATTTGTGAGCTATAAAAGACACTAAAATATTATGTCGAATGCCACTAACAGATCTTCAAAACATCAACGCTCTTTCCAACAAAATCCAGATCGAAAGGTAAAAAAGTAGGCCTTACTTTGCGTATTCTTCATTATCTCTGTCACACCGAGAGTCCTTGTGTTTCTCCCAGTCCTTGCCATGTTTACAAGTGGTCAGAAGTATAATATCTTCCCCATTATGGATGTGATACAGAGCGTTCCTCGTCTCTGAACCTATGCCAGTCAGGTAACGCTTCCCTTTGAAAACCAACAAGTACTTCCTGGAAGGTGGAACATCGTTAAGTGTCAAATAACCTTTGCCACCTCCTTTCAGGGGGTGATCCTTAGAGAACAGAGGGATAGAAATATCAAAATTTGGTCGGAAGTTTACCACATCCACGCTGGCCTTGGCCAACATGGCTTGGCCCACCTCAAAGCCCAGATCCTCTGTGTAGTCTGGCCAGGTGCCAGAGTACAGGTTGAAGATGAGGTGGTTCCTGCCATCATTCCACGTTGGCAGGTTCTGAATGCGAGATCTCACGTTCTGGATGTACTGAGCCGATAGCTGGTCCCTGTCCAGGGTGTCCACCGCCAGAACAAAAAGACATGCCCGCGAAGGGTCCGTGGTATGGAAGCGAGACTCCTCAATTACAGACAAGATCTTCTGGTAGCTTTCAGAGATCTCGTCCCCTCTCTGTGGTGGGTAGATGTAAACCCTGAAGCCTGACTGGCAGCGACTGAAGTCAAAGCAGGTTTCCATGCGGCAGCGCCTGTTCTTGTAGATGTTGTCACAGATTGCCCGTCGTTCACGGGGAGAAGTGTGCTGGTGATGGAGCCGAGGACTGTCCTCCTGCATGCACACAAACACACATAAACACAAATGTTTACTTAGGTAAGTATGGCATGCCTGATGAAGCCCATGTGGCGAAACGCGTTGCCAAACTTCTAACAAATAAATCAGATTAAAGTGACAACATTGTGTGTGGTGGAGCCCTTCTTTCTACTATGGACTTCCTTCCTGAGACCACCAGCACCAATGTGAAGTTCTGAGCTGTGCAGGGCAATCTACCTTTTTGAACGTTTGCTTAGGTAACTTTGGGGGACATTACATAACATGTGACAAAGATTTAAAAAAAAAAGAGCCCCACAATTCAAATCCAGTAGCATTATCCTTCATCTACCTCCTGCTCTCCGTCCTCCAGGTAAGGCTCCAGCAGGTGGCTTGGCTCGGGCCAGCGCCTGGGCTGTCTGGATGGGCTTCTCTGGAGCTGAAGCTGAGGCCTAGGCTGGTAAAGGTCCTGGCTGTGGTGGTAATACTGGTATTCCTGCTGGTGGTACTGGTACGGCTGCTGCTGGAACTCCCCGATATGTAATCCCCACAGATAGACGAGGAAGACAAGACCGGCCCCCACAGACACGAGCAGGTACCGCTTCTTGGCCTGCATGTGTGCTGTGGGGGGAGGAGGAGGAGGCGGTGGGCGTCAGGGAGGGAAGGGGAGGGGGCGAGGGCAGCAAGAAAACTGAGGGAGAGAAGGAGAGAAAGGGAAGAGGTGCAACAGCAAGAGGAAAAGAGAAGGAGCAGGAAAAGTGTGAGGGGAGGAGAATGATGGAGGGAAAGGCAGAGAAGTATGACTATGAGGAGGAGAGGAAAAGGAGGGAGGCAAAAAAAGGGGAAAGAGGATGGTGAGGTAAAGGAACGGAGAGAAGAGGAGCTGAGGAGGAGAGGAAATGAGTAAGAGGGAGGAGAGGAGCGGGATTGACAAGTAAAAGCCGGACAAGTTAAAGAGGAAAGGGAGCAGAATGAGATGAGGGTACAGGGCAGACAAAGAGAAGGAGCTGGATGAAGTAGGAGGAATACAAATCAAGGAAAAGGAGGAAGGGGGAAGAAGAAGGAGAAGGAACTAGGAAATGATGAGGAGAGGGGGAACAGGGAGATGGACAGAGGTCTACTCGACCCACAGGGCGCCCTCTCTATCCACAGCTCGGCATCTTGGGACTTGGAGTCACTAAAGAAAAATTCAATGAGTGGTCACAAACTAGATGCAAATTTGGCTCATATACGTTATATTAGATGTACTATACATTAGATGCAAGATGAAGAATGTAACACTCGGAAAGATAAGCTTGTTTTATTATTTTTATCCTATTCCAGCATTATACATTATAAATATACAACTGATTTAGATGAAAGACACATTGGATAATGTGGCTAAAATTCACAGTTTTTTATCTCAGTGACATTGTGACACAAAAAAATACATCATAGCTTGCCTAGAAAAACTTAGTCCGTTAGTTTGCAGTTGCAATATCTGGACCATGCAAAATGTCACAAAAATATACATCATCTCATGATCAACGATCACCAATCACTATTTGATTATGGATATGGTATTATATGAAAGTGTAAAAATGGAACAACATGTAAAGTTCTCTATGACATATATATTAATTGAGCCTATAAATGTAGTACTTTAATGTCTTACAACTTACAGTGCATACCAGCTTCACTTGCGTAAAAAGTGCATTTTATTTAAAAAAAAAAAAAAAAAAAAAACTGTTTAGCTATTGTCCATGTTTTGTCGTAAGATCTTACATGAAAACGTCAACTTAAATGGCCATTGGCATATTTGTGCATGGCATGATCATGCAGCCTAATTTGATGTGGTCGTTTTTATCGTGATGGAGGGCAAAGTTAAAGTAAAAAAAAACAGTCTGAAAGACACTTCTTAGATCCGTGTTTGGCAAGCTACGAGTAATTTATGGCATTGATCAAATAACGTCTTGTCATTCATCAGACCGTGTTCAAGTTTGTCCCCACAATCAGGTTTGGGAGTTTCGGTGGCAACAGATCCAGGAATTCCACTGGCAGCGTTCACTCTCCCATTGATGCGATCTCACTCCACTCACATTACAATCAGAGATGTGCCAATTTGATCTTGTTCTTACTCTTCTGGATACAACGAGCTTTCATGAATTTATTAGGTCGTAAATTCGGCAAACACCGGTAAACACCTAATCCACAGTGCAGCACTTCTACTTCCTTCTACACTCGGAGCCGATTAATGTTCTTTTACTATTCAATCAAAGTATGCCGTATGTCCTCTTGGAATTGTAAACACACACACACACACACACACACACACACACACACACACAGAACTTAAAGTTTTACTAGTTGTGTTTAGGGAACCTTTGCCGATAAGCAAGGCAGCAATACACTGCCAGTCTACGCTTGGCATAGCTGTTCGTCTATTAGAGAGAGGTACGTGCCGGGGCACCCTGGCATCTATTTGACTTTAGTGAATCTACGTATAAATTGTGATAAACTGGGTCAGTAGTTTTTCACAGTGAAGTTAACAACAAATAACTGTCATCATAGCCTACCTGTTTACAGGGAACACCTGTGGTCCCGGGAAGGGTTCGTGCCCACTGCCTTCCCCTCCAGCCTCAGCACGGCTCCGCAGTTTGGACACATTATTCTCCCCTGAAACTCCCGATCACAAATTCACAAAACTCTCCAGAATGATATGTAAACTCTTTTTGTGGGGTATTCACTTAAGTCTGCGTCCATAGAGAACCCAGACAAGCTGCGCTGTCATCCTCTGCCGCGTCCCGGTCACAAAGTTTCCAAGACGAACACCCCCCGCAAAAAAGAGCGATCTCCAGGTGTGCCAGGCTCTGACTGGGCGAAAGCGCGACTGGGCTACCTCTCAGTGCGGTACGTATCCACAGTGTGAATTTAAACACAGAATCATATTTTTACCCTCCAAAGGACCCGTGGTAACACCGACAGTCTTCATCCAACAGGAACTGGTGTATTAAACAAGGCGCAGACATCTCCAAGGAGGCTTCTCCCTTTCAAAAGCCCCGTAAAAGAAGATACAAACTCCTCACTTTAGAATTTCAATCCACATTTCCTCTGGTGCGTCGCTGTTCACGGTGGGAGATCAGTGGAAATGAGCTGCCAGGTAAGTTAAGGGAATTTCGGCGCACCTGAACCAGGGACACGCGTATCAATAAAATCCTAATAGGTGTGATTTTAGGGTCCGAGAGCAGTTAGCTGCAGGGTTCAGTGTAATGGATCAAATGCATAATATTTGGATACTCTGGTTTTCAGGGGTTATTCCTTCCGAACTACAGGCTTCCCACGGACCCTTCGCACTCCCGTATCCCTCCTCCAGTGGATGTGGGCTGTGCCACCATGCAGCATCAGCAGCGCTCATTACCCGGAGAGCAGCCGGCTGGCAGAATGGGGAGAAGCGAGGACGAAGCATCAATTGGGTATGACGAGATAAGGGCACTTCCCATACTTTAGCTCGCAAGAGTCCAGATTTGTAGTTTTACATCATTAGGCCTACAAAGGACAGAACTGATCAAGCTGGGATTTATGTGGAATCCAAATGGAAACCTAATTCACATCAAGGAAGAATGCAAGACTGACAGTCATCAAAACGGAGCTGTACGTGCCGTTCTCTCCCGTTTTGCCAGTATGACGTTAGTCCATTCAAAAATCTGGCACGTTCGTGTTACTGCGTTTACTGGCAAAAATCCATAAATGCTAATATATGACTGAAGACTTTGGAGGAATATTCAGGAGCCAGTATTCATTTCGGCATACACGCCATACATCAAACAGCACACATTTTAATCAAATATAAACATTTAGAATTGGTTCGTATCTGCCTCCTACAGCCTTTCCCCACTAAAATCCACGGCAGCGGGCGGCATCGAGCAGTTTGAACTATTCCAAAAGTGTAAGTTTTAGTGAAATAAAGGCTACTCAGGGAATTAGTGTAGCCTAGTCCGAATCTATCATCGGATTCAATGCGTATTAAAGTCTTCAGTCATGTTCTACCAGGCATATAGTCTTAATAAAATCAACAAGATTTTATTGTTCGGCTCTGCACGCTTTACACGTATACATAGTTTGGTAATCTAGTCTGTAATTCATCACACTGAACAAATAATAATATCTTGACAGTCATCTGTCATTGCGACACTTGACCCAGGAATTTGGTTAATTTGGGCTATTAAGCAGGATTTGTTCTGATAGAACAGATGCAGGGACTTTGTCATATAACTTTGGATTAAGTGAATAGACGCACTGGCAAGTCAATGCAGCGTAAATTAGGTCTCAGCTCATTAGACTATTTATGGTCCAAATATATATTATATATACTATATATTCATGACAGTGGTTGAGGGTAAATGATGTGCTGATGAGTCATTTTTATGTTACCTGGATATGATGGTTTATATAGGATAATTCTTTTGGCGGTATTTTAATATTATTAATAACTAATCAAAGAGATGTCACTCACTTACCATCATAGGATGTCAGGCTACAGATTTTGTGCGTAAGGCTCTGTGATACCATCATGTATCAAACATCGCCATCTTGTGGTCTGTTTTGGAGCCCACAAGATCCTGCCAAAGAGGGTCTTAGGCAGCAGTTTCACTAATAAAGTGATGTGGGCTTTTTTGAAGTTATTAGACACATATTGTTCCACAATTTTTATGCATCCCAAGAGTGCCATAGAGGGGCATTTTACATACTGGCTGACCATGATACCAGTACAGCACCCTTTATTTTGAAAGGGACCTTATTTGAATCTGGTGTAGCTTTGGAGGCTCTCTCTCCTCACTAGATCCTGGAACGCTCATATTTTGTTTGATATAACATGGGACACATGTAAAGTTGAAGCATTTTAACCAAAGCCAAAGACTCTCTGAGAGGGAAAGTCTATATGTTCACATTATTTAATCTGCTCAGTGCTTTTTGTATGGATTTGTATTTGGTTTTTCAGAACAAGCAATGTCCTTTATTTATATATGGGATTAAGACAAGTTATATAACAGTTTCTATTTTGATACTGTTCCAGCTTGTCTCTGTATTTGGTTTGTGAAAAATGTAAACCAAGTACTTGCTGCTGATGGAAATTACAGTAAAAAGTCACTCCAACATCCAAATGTCATCACCAAGCCTGTTTCCTTTGCATGAAATCATTAATATTGTTTCTCTCTTTTCCAACCTCATGGTTCCCCCTCTGCCAGTTTTACTGTGTCTGGTATTACCACTGGCAGACCAGCCATTAGGACTTAAATTAGATAGACTGATTTAAATAATTTTCTATCCGTTAACCAACTTTTCAACAACTGATGGCAAGAGTGACTTTTTTGATAATTATTACTTTATTTTGAATTACAGTGATGTCACCCAACATATAAGATCCCAACCACATTTTTTAAAATCTAAAAACAGGCTTGCTGTTAATAATACTTTGGTAATATTTTACATCACTGTTACGTTATTTAAGGGGTATAATTACATACGACCTTCAACACTTCAGCTGTAATACATTAATATATAGCCACCTTACTGTCAATATCAGCAGTCTAAATTTCATGCCTGGTTGCCAGCCAGGCAGCCACTTGTAACAAGGTCGTGTTAGTCTGGATGTGTCACAGTTCTCTTACTCCTGCACTTCAAAACTGGATGAGAGTCACTTCATCCACTGCTGATATAATGGAGGTTCCACCCTGATCACAGTCTGCCATGAAGTTTTACTTTTTTGAGCATTTTATTTATTCAGGTCCTTGTACAGTTGTTCAGTTGCTGTTTAATTTTCAGTCCTTTAAATTAGAAAAGTCAAACATCTGAAAACATGGCAAAGGCATTGAACAGAAAAGAAAAGACACCCACCAAAATCTGTTTAGGTTGTGGTGCAGAGTGTAAGGCAAGGTGTAATTATCTCGATGATAAAAGTCAAAATACTTTTATAACACTTATAAAAATAAACTTTGCACCTTCATTTTGGCCACATTACAGTCTCGAGAAAGGTTTTATGACCAAAATGTAGACAGAATCAAGGTGCAGACTTTAATTTTGTGATGATTTTTAATTTATTCTTCAAGGTATTAAAGCAGTTAACATCATCCTATAGTGTTTTTTTTTTTTTTTTTTTTTTTTTTTTTTAATAACCCTAACCCAAATATGCAACTATTCTACTACAGCCAATTGAAATATTAAATTCCAGTGCAAATGTTAAGTCAGGTGAGTAATGCAACAATTTTATTTCAATGTTTTTTTTTTTTTTTGTTTGTTTTTTTTTATGAATTTTAAAAAGCTGTTTTGAATAAAACGGTCAGAACTTTGGCACAGACTTCATTTGAAACTAGAGGCCCAATTAAAAGAAGAACTTCATAAATGAGCCATAAGTGAGAAAACCCATCCTGAGGCTCAGACTGAGGGAAGTGTGTTGCTTATGACTGGCGCCCGTGTTAGTATGACTTTAGCCAACCGGTGTCACATCCACTGCTGCTCTGAGCTCGGGGTCCACCGCTGTCCGTGGTGCTGAAGTTTCACTGCTGACACTACAGAACTGGAACGGCCATGGAACTGTTTGTTGTGGTCATTTTGCTCTTTCAGAATAAAATGGCATTGGTGGTTAGTTACTGCAATGACAGCGCACATAACGGGCAGTAGAGTGTGTCACACTGTCTTGAGAACCGAGAAGATGTTGTACTGCGTCTGCTAGCTGAAAGTAGTGAATAAATGTTAATAGTTACCACCAACTGGAATGTGGAGTGTGCCACAGTGCTTTGCAGCGGCGGTGATTCAAATAAAAACGTCCACTGCTCTGATCGTCCTGCTACACTGATTTGAAGGAGAAAGCTTGTTCTACTCCAATTCAAGTTGTATGGCTGATACTCTACAAGTTGAAACAAAGAGACGGGGTAGATTTCTCTCTTTGTTTCTCTTGTTGATGCTCCTGCTCTCCTCCTGTGAGCCTTCAGCAAAATCCAACAGCCCTTTAGAGTCCTTTTTGAAAACAAGAAACTCTCAGCACAATCAAATATGTTTTGAGTTTGTCAAAAAAAAAAGGTTGCATTTGGTAGCTTTTACTGTTATACACCTTGCTTTGTTTACCCGCACATCGTTGTGAGGCACTATGCTGCACTGATGGAAACTCAGATTTTAAAATACATGCCTTGTAAATTTCTGACCTGCAATATCATAGTGTTGACAATGTAACCTTGGCAGAAATTAAGGCTGTCAACAAGAAACAACTCCCACTCCAACAAAGCCATTTTCCTCTACATCAAAGAAGAGAGCATCCATTTTCCTGAGCTGACACCATAAACACCATGTTATCATTTTTTTATATTTATTTATCCTTATTTTTATTTCATTTTATTTAATTTCACCCTATTTAGTACTATTTTTGCTGACAAGGGAAAAGGAGTATAGATTTGCAGACTTTCCCTAACACAAAACACATATCCTGTATGTTTTAAAGCAGTAAATAATGTCTCTCACCCTTCTAAAAATTTCTTAGCCTAATATTATATCTGATATTTTACCTACAGGATATTCAATGAGTTGATCTAGTAAATAGACAGATGTTGAGAGTGGCTCCAACATCTGCTGTGTTCAGTGTGTTCATTCAGAGTTTTGTTTTGTGTTTTTTTTTGTTTTTTTTTGTTTTTTTTTTGTTTTTTCAGGTCAACCCGTTATAAGGCTCATGTAGGAAGAAGTGGTAGATACAACTTTAAGGCACTCATTTTTTGAAACAACCTGATGGAGGCTTGCACACAAAATAAAAGGCATCTGGAATAATTACAGCAGGTTATTTGGTGGACATGTCTTGGCATCTGGTGTTCTCAATTCCAAGCCAATGAATAATAATGCATTCATTTTTAAACCATTTCCAGCATCCATAGTGAAAATAGTATGTACTTTGTAGTGGACACACAAGGGACATATGGGCATAATTCACCATAGCCTCTTATTTCTCATGTTCAGGATGTACAGTTGTTGTTTTGTGCCTGTCTGTGTTTGTTAGTGGCTCAGTTTTAGAGCCAAGTTGTATAGCCATGGCAACACAATGCATTGTGGGTAACTCCTGGTGTGGTGCGTGTCAAGCCGCCTTTTTACAGACCAGTGACAGGGGATTAGGGTTGATATTGTATGACTGATCATTTTGTTTTAGATTATCCTGGACTGCTGATATCGGCAGATTCACTGTAGTGTTTGTTTGCCCACTGTGTTGACATCTGCAATTTTTCACTACAAGTGGGAGATACTGAAGATGTGTCCTAGTTGTAATTATGACTATGAAGCTGGTGTAGAAGGTCTTTCCCATTCAATAGGTTGAATTAACAGGAAATTATACAGGAAATCAGAGACACACAGAATAAACACAGAGAGAGCAACACAAAATGTCATTTTCTTGTGAAGAAACTGGCAAAGCGGTGTTATTATTCCTGAGATGGACGTCAAATCTGTAATCTCACATCAGCTGGTATGTTCATAGGGCTGTTACTTCAAAAGTAAAGAGCGGGCCTCAGACTTGTAGTACCAATGCAAAATTTATTCAAACAACATAATCTTGTCCTCCTCATCCCTCTCTTCCTGGATGTTGTTGGGGCTTTGTGGCTGGTTGTGATACAGTCATGAAAATGTAATCTATAGATTTGTGTCCACCGTCACAAATTGTCTGTTGTTCTCGTGAGAGTCAGCACAAGCTTAAAAGTAATGCATTTTAACGTAATTATTTTAATTTTAATTATTAATTTAACCCTCGTAAAGGGGTCAGAACGACCCGAGCGTCCGTGAGTCTTTTTTCCGGGGTCCTGCGGCGCATTCGGGGCCGAGGCCGGAGGTCCGGGGGCATGGGGGAGCGCTGGAGGCCACAACTGCCGCCGTGGAGCCAAGGGCGAGGCATGGGTGCGCTGCAGGACCCCGAAAAAAAGACTTGCAGACGCTTGGGTCGTTTTGACCCCTTTACGAGGGTTATTTAATATTTTGTGCCTGTATCATGTATCGTGAGGTAGTAGAATGTGACACAAGTTGAGACAAATGCAATTTGTGTCCATGTGCACAGAAAAAATGGGCAATTCATGTCCCAGTGGAGTAAGTTTCATGACTATTACACAAACTCCTATGTGACAGGGTTGGCTTTTGTTGTCTTTATTCGGTCTGCTGGTGTGCTTTCTTTTCTAAAAAAGTGCCTACTGTACACCTGTTTGTTTTGTTTTGTTTTGTTTTGTTTTGTTTTGTTTTATTTTGTTTTCCTTACCCACTATTAGACTTAAGTCAGTAGGTGTTTGTTGTAAACTTGTGGGCCTGAAAAGTCCTTTGAGACTGTAAAACTAGTCTGGGCTCATAATAAACTTAAACTTGAACTTGAAACTTAACCAACATGCCGACAGGCTCTCTGTCTTTGTTAGGGCTGTTGCTGCCACTTCTTGGCACAACTCCACTGAACTTGATGGAAAGAAAAATCTATACTATTAAAGTAAAGTAGCTCTTCATGATGTTTTCTTATGCTAAATATGAGCTCCAGCCTTTCACTGTTGTGAAGGAATTACTTCTGATAAAAATATATATACATATATAACACAGGGATTAAAATTGTTTCTTAACGAAAAATTCCAAGTAGAGGATTTGAAGGGAATTTGTGAAACTTTTTATGTGTGTGTCTGCTTGAATTTTTAAGGAAAATCTTAAATTAAGATGCTTCATGCACTGATTTCCTCTTGTGGAGAAATGCAGAACTTTTAGCACAGCGGGCTGGGGGCAGAAGGGAGGCTGGGGGCGCACAAAAAGTGTGAATAGTTTTTGAACATGATCAGCCACCCGAAAAGTGATTCTTGTGTTTGAGAAACATGATTTGATTCAGTCTAAATCTTTGTTCAGTATGCCATGTGGGGGAGTCATCTAAATGCTAACGATGTTGACTGAGTCAAATCGTTGGCTACGAGCACATGTAATACTGATTTTTCACACACACACACACACACACACACACACACACATACACCAGTAGAATTGCAAGCAGAAAATCAATGACCGTCCTGGCTTACAATTGTTTCTTTCATCTAATGACGAAGCCTTTCACACGTGCACACACACACACACACACACACACAAAAAGCCAGCTGTGCAAACATCTAAAACAATCGCGTATTGTTCTGTTTAGATGCTCAAGCTAAGGATTTGAGGCTGCCATGCAATTTCAAACAATCCACATTTTCAGACCATCTGGTGCTGCACACAACACAGAAATGAGGCCGTTTCACTCTTGATTATTATCCATATGAGAACCATAAGCAAACTGAACAGCTAAAAGCACACTCCATGCAGAGAGTGACAGAGTGTATAAAATGACAGATGTTGATTCACTACTACTGGTTTACTATCATTTGCTTTAATACATATTTGAAATCTTCTGTCCCCTGTCTCTCTCTGCTGTCACTTTCAAGTAGAGCAGAAATGGCAAAAAAAAAACAAAAAAAAAAAAAATCAAAGTTTTATATGGTAGTGCGTGCATGCGTGCGTGCTTGCGTGCGTGCGTGCATGTGCGTACCAGGTATTACTAATGTTGTGAGGACATAAACCTGTTTGCACAGTCATGTTGTGGGGACTGGCCTCACTTATGGAAACAAAAAACAAGTCACCCTGGCAAAAATCATTAATTTTAGCATGAAGACTTGACTTGAAGGTTAAGGTTATCAATGTAAATCAATGTAATGTCCTCTGAAGTGATGGAAACACGACTGAATGTGTGTGTGTGTGTTTGTGTTTGTGTATGTGTGGTGAAAGCAAGTTTCCCAATGTGAGCTAGATATTAAGTTTTGTACATATATGCATTGTTCATTTGGTTTAGGATTTATCCAAAGACAATGGTGAACATGGGCATGGCCCATAAAGTCAGTATGTGTTCCAAAAGGAGATTTTAAACTTTCTTTCTAAGCCAAATCAGTGGGTGGAAGGAACAAACATTTCACACAAGTCAGCTGTCCATAATTTGACGTCTTTTCTACAAGACGTGTGACTTCTCCAGTGTGGCCGAACTGAAACTCAACAGTCTCTGCTCTGGTATTTCAGTTCCATGTGCGCTTCTGTGGAGCAGAGGTGAAACTGCTGACAGTCTGACCGTCTGATCGCTTTTTGTTAACAGCCCGCTGAACAGTTTTTCTGTAGTGTGGTCACCTCACTGCAGAAACCAGAGACAGACGGCTCCCAGCTCCTGGCAATGCATCTCCCACTGGTTCCTGGGACTGGGGCTTTACAGGAGCTTTTCCATGAGGATTGTGTGACACTGTTTTTAACTCTTGTGTGTAGCTAGTTAAATTGCCTCAATCTCTACCTGGATTTTGCACTTGCATGTTTCATCAGTGGATGATGGACTTAGTAACAGACATATTTTTGGCCAACCGCCCAGGTGGTCCAACAAAAATGAATAAATGCCTAAAGCAGATGTTTCTTTTCTCTGAAATGGTATTCTCTCCAACATTTAGTAACACTGGTGGGATCCCTGGGTATTGTTTTGCCCTGCCCTTTATCTTAACGTGTCGTTAAGATAAAGGACAATTAATAAGGGTTAATAAGGGCAAATGTTCTTTTTGCAAGCTCTAAGTGTGGATAATCTGTGTATAGTCACTGTAAATACTACAACTACTACCACCACTACTACTACTACTACTACTACTACTAATAATAATAATAATAATAATAATAATAACAAATTGTCTGTGCTATATATACCTTAAAGGAGGAATTCCACCTCGATGTATTCAGTCAGTCAGTCAGTCAGCCTCTGTGTGGTGGGGTACCAAACTGTGAAGGAACTGAAAATGGCGTCGAATAAAGATCTGTCACACTGACAGTTATGGCATACTTCAACACATACACTCCACTGTTAACACTCTGTTGTGTTAATGGCCTTCATTTTTCCCTCCCTCAAACAATCATGGATACAGAGAAGTCGGGGTGGGGTGGGGTGGGGGTGTGATTACATCCTGTCAACCTGTCCAACACCCAGGGGAAAACAACATGCTGCTGTAGCACCGAGCACTGTAAAAAGGGAAGGCCAAGTGGACAGTCACATGTAGCTAGTGGTAGTCAAAATTGAAAACAAAGTGGGAAAATAATCTGTTTGCCTCTTCCTCAGCAATCACAGTGTCCACTGATTTATTTCAGCTCTCATGAAACAGCTTCTCTTTGTTTGAGGGTAGATGAAGGACTCCTTGACTCCTTCACTGATAAGGTAATAGACCAGCTTGTGTTATTGGTTATAACATTTGTTGCCTCATTTTTGAGTGACATGGATCTGGACTGATTATCTCTTATCCTGTCATCTCTCCATTGTAGTCTGTTGTTCATCAGCAGCGGCAGTGTCAGAGTTACAGGGAACTTGTAAGGTGAATGCATCAGGCTACAGTGCTCCACTGCATCCGCAGCGCAAATTGATTTTTTGTGTCACAACCACTCACTGACAGTGGGGGGTGGGGTGTGTGTGAATGTGTGTTTCTCGGGGTGGCATGTAGAAGAACTCCGAACAAACATATTTGGGTCAATCGATAAGACGGAAAGCTGCTAGAGGCAGGAATCCTCCATGACCTCCTCCCAGTCCCCGCCTCCCCTCCTTCACTTTTTCTTACCCCAAGAGTCGTGACCTTTCGCTGATGCTGGGAAATGTCAGAGGATGTTTGCAATGCCAGGACGGGCTCACCAGGCAAAGATGGGCTGTTGCTATGGAAACCATATCGCAACCTGAGTTCAAATTGACTTTCCCGGCTCAGCAAGAAGCCTCGGCCAGTAGTGGGTTACCATTCAACCACTCAACCCATCATCCCCAGTGTCTTTGTGTGTTTGTGTGTGTCCACTTGTATTTATGTACAGGAAGACCTTAGCCCTAACCTCAGAAATAAAACTCTTCCACCTCTGTTT
This sequence comes from Myripristis murdjan, assembly GCF_902150065.1. Taxonomy (NCBI): domain Eukaryota; kingdom Metazoa; phylum Chordata; class Actinopteri; order Holocentriformes; family Holocentridae; genus Myripristis; species Myripristis murdjan. The sequence continues at coordinate 14,264,287 of NC_044003.1, forward strand.
TGCTGAAAGATGAGACCCAACGTTTAAGCCAGTTCCAGCCATAACTGGGCATCACAAACAGTTTTTAGGACTGGAGCGACACGTTTGCCACTGGTTTATGATTGCCATTTGGAGGATGTTACAGGGTTGGAAGGTCAGAGCATCTTGACACCCTCTCCATTTAATCTTTGCCACTCACATCCGAACAAAGACAGTAAACAGCCAATGAGAGTTGAAAGCCAAAGAATTGAAACCAGTATTGACCTCATGTCCAGTGTCTTAGTATTTCCAGTTGCTGGACTTGAACAAAAGTGACTACCTAGCTCATTGTCCTTGTTATAAAATAACCTTGGCATGTGTGTTGCCTTGAAAAAAACAATGGATATTTTCCTATTCCTCATGTGGTTATCCAATTGAAAGACTCTTCAAGGATTTTCAAGGCCTTTTTCTGGTGAAATTCAAAGACTCAAATTGACACGCTTGGGAGTAAGACTAAGTAAGTCAATTATAAACACTGCAGGTCTTGTCAAGTCATTTAAAACACTTCTGCTAATAATGCAACTCTTTATGCAAGTGTTGATTCTGTTTTGACTGCAGATCCTTATTTGCTATTCAGGTTCCCCATTCAGCCAACTTGCACTCTGAAAAACTAGCTTGAGTTTCACCTGCTGAGGTTTACTTTAACCAAAGAGATTATTTCTACCTCCAGAGAGGATCTGCCTTCAAGAAATGTTCTCTAATCGGATAAAAAAAAACAAAAAAAACAAAAACGCATTGATTTACTGTAGCTACTGCATTTTTTAATCATTATCAGCTCTCCAACCTGCCTGTTAAGTACCCAGGGGACTTTTTATTACTTTTTTTCAATTAGACAGAATCCTCGTCAACCAGAGGGACAAGATGACATGTAATTGTGGAGAGAGATGCTTCCCCACTGTGGCGATTCTTTCTACCATCCTCTCTCCTGCTGTGTAATCTCATTTAAAAATGGTGTTCAGCGATGTAGATCATGCGGTGATATAACTTATATAACTGATAAAAGCATATCTGTTGTATTTGAGGGGAAACAAATGAAATAAAATCCAGCCGCATGGCAGTCAGACACCTACCAGGGATGTGTAAAACTATTATACACATATGAATGATTGTTCTCTCCTTTCACTGTCGGGCCACTATTTTTTTTTCTCTCTCTCTCTTTCATTCCTTTCTATCAGTGGTGAATATGCAACTTTAATGATGGTGGTGTGTGTGTGTGTGTGTGAGAGAGAGAGAGAGAGAGAGAGAGAGAGAGAGAGAGAGAGAGAGAGAGAGAGAGAGAGAGAGAGAGAAACAGCAGTTCACAAATATGGAGATCAGCCAACATATTAAACCGTACTTAATTTAAAGGTTGCACAGTATTTAATCATACATGTAATCTTTCATATAAATAATATTGCTGTTAACATTACGTGCCCTATCGATAATAACCCATTCTACAGACAAAACCTCAGATCAGATTATGGTGGCGTTCAGTATAAGCTTGTATCGCACACCCTTCGCTAGCTGTTACTAAAATGGTTGTTACTGTTATGTGACACTGTGACTAGTACTCAGCTAATGTAGGGGGCCCAAACAAAGCAGTGTTAACTTTTGAAATACTGGAATGAATAAATGACTGAATAAATGAATGAAGGAGGGCAGCTGCACGAGCAAATGACTGCACTAAACAAACAGGATTGTACTACAAGCACCGGCATTTTTTTTTTTTTTTTTAAATTGTCTCCTCCGTCCAGCCGACCCCAAAGCCACAGTTGTTTTGAAAAGGACGACATCCTGATGGAATCCAATGGAGTTTCAGATCTTTTTAGGTTGAATGCCGTTTCTGGCGTCTGTACACACAGCTCCCTGACATTGACTGATATAAAAGTTTGCTAAAATTAAATATTAAAGTGTAACCAGCCCACTGTACCAGCCTCTACATGAATACATCCAAACAGCTGTTGCCAATACGTACATGCATATTATTAATGGCACTGGCCTTGAACCTGTCTATATTTTACTTGGTATAAGCCAAAAAAATTCAACTCATTTGCATCAGATAAATAAAATTCCTCAGAGCAATTCCTCATAAAGTATTTTGCAGCGTTAATGGCTTGTGATGGATACTTTAAATTCATATTAAAATGAAGTGGCCATCTTGAGGTGTTGGCTTTTTAATTATCCACTACACCCTGCGCAGTACCCTGTCATCCTGTCAACTTTAATGTTTCAATAGTCCGTTTACATACGCACACACACATACACACACACACACACTCACACATACACACACACATACGCACACACATATACACACACATTTTGATTTATGGCATACACTATGCCTCAGTGACTAACGAGTGTAAAATGTTGATGTGGAGCCAAATGAATGACATTCTCATACATTTTCAAGTGAGCCTGCGAAGAGGAGATAATTTAGTGGGTAATCCATTTGAGGAGCAAGCAGGCATTCAGGAAAGCATGCATCATGATGCTGATGCTGACCGTAATGCGTGATAATCTTGATCAGCATGCCTGTATATCCACACTGCTAACATTTACAATTTTGGCCTATATTTACTGTATTTGTTGTTTTCTTCTAGTTCATTATGTTCCATTTGAGTTCATTTACATTAACGCTCACAGTTGACAACTGAATAGAAAAAGAATTTACATAAATAAAAAATATATAATTATGTATACATGATTGTCCAGCGCAAAAAAATATGAAACTGTATCGACATACACACATGCACCCCTATATTCATGCTCATACATTTAGTTATATTCTATTACTATTTGATGCTGCACCAGGAATCATCTCTGATATCTAGGCTTTTTTTGGCTTTACTGTGTGTTCATGAAAGATGCAGCAGTGTATCAGCATTTTGAATTACGATCACTCAAAATGCCAGTGTTATCCAACTGCTCTATTGTTTTATTAGTGTCAATCCATGCACACCGTAACCATTAAAAAGCAGGCCTTTCCTCTCCTGGAATTCATATTGCATGTTCAATGTGTAAAATAAGAGTAGAAGAAAAAATAATTGATCAGTGGGCACAACAGAGCTGTCGATAGCTGCGAGTCAGAGGGATTGCAGAGAAGAAATCGATGGAAACAGAATATGTCTCCAACAATAGATTAGCTCTGCAACAAAATGAGCCTTGCTCTGGCTCAAAAACCTTATTTAGCTGCAATATTTAAACATAGTTCATGCCAACACAGTCGTCAGAATAAAGTGCTGCCACTTTACATTTCTGCAAACCAACTAATATGTTGAAATGCCAACGTTTTCGAACCAAAAGAAAACTGTTGTAGACCAACATTTAGACTTATAGCCAATGTGGCAGTGCTTGCATCAATGCCACGTGACTATTAACACTTGTGCATGCCTTTTTTTTTTTTTTTTTTTTTGCTTTTTTTTTTTTTTTTTTCTTTGTTACCTACATTAGCCGCCAAAACTGCTTGGTACATATTAGGAAAATGTCATGGTTAAGGTTGGGAAAAGGTTTGGTTAACCTTAGGTCATGGTTAACGTTAAAGCTAATATTAACAAACACAGCTCTGGTTCAACATGGGACTCAAAGCCTACAGAAGCAAAGTCCTGTTGACTGCCACCCGTCATTCTACCTACCCCCTAATGCACTCACATTTTACTACGTCATAAAACTTGAAAACGTGACATTTCAGCTTATCTTTTGTTTGCAGAAATGTGAAATGCCAACATTCTTTCCTGGTGAGCAGGCTGGTCACGCACTCTCATTTTTCCTCTTAAATGTCTACCTACCAGCCATCACTCTCCATCTCTGTATGACTCTCTCTGTTGCTGAATTTATGTCATGTGGGAAACATGGTAAGCTTTCCTCTTGGAAATACCATTCACGTTATCTTTCTGATGATAAATACTAGCCCTTTTGAAAAACTAAGGGTTTTTGCTGCATTAACATCAATGACCATGTGGGTTAAAAGCTACAATTTGGATGTTTTCATGCATTCAGACTGGCTTAAATCTATCAGTTAGTGTGTATCACTAAATGTGTGTGAAAATGTTCATCGGGAGCAAGCAGAGTCCACAGAAAACTTAAACCCACGTGTCTTCACAGCTTCAAAATCATTTAAAGGGTGAAAGTTTCCAACCCGTCGCTTTTAACCATCAAGTCATTGCAGCTGATATTCCCATGTGATTCCAGCTCAGCATGGGCCCATCCCTCTGTCTCTCTCTACCACCTCTATCCCTCGCTCTCCTTTTCACTCCATCACTTCTGATACAGAGAAGATAAATCAAGTGCCACAGGTCCTTTGATGTGAGGGGAAATAGATTGGCCATTTTCAGAGAAAACTCATTTTCCCACTTCCAGGTAATAAAGTACACTATATTTCTGTTTTTCTGCTCTGTCTTTTTTCTTTCTTTCTTTCTTTTTTTTTTTTTTGGTTGTTGCTGGGGGTTTGCCAGCCCATCCTCCTCCCATCTCGTGTCACTTGTTTGTCTTGACAAATGGGTGTGTTTGGTGGCAGACGGTCATTTTGAGCAGGCCAGTGCACACACACAAACACACACACAAACACACACACACACACTCAGTCTGGGCTTTTATGCTGGAGGCAGCTGAACAGGTGCACTCTGCTAATAAACACAGCAGTGGCAGTGAATCTGCCTTTATTTTGTGGTCTCTGTTTCTATCCCACTTTCTTTCCCTGCATAACTTCCTCTCCTAACCAGCGGCATCAGTCCAATAAAGCCTAAACTATTGCAAAGTCTCTCCATCTGATATTGTTTACCACCAAAACCAAAGAAATTGCTTGCATAATGGACTACATTTCTGCAGAGAAGGTGGAAGAAGACAAATGACTAACAAGAACATAACAAATTATGAGATGTAAGTTACCAAACTATCAGCTAAGAATTAATTTATCATTTTTATGTATATTTTTCAGTAATGGCTTCCAGTAGGACTTCTGGTTTGACCTTTGCTATTCATTATAATAAGAAAAAACTACATGGTCAATTTTGGATGCAGTTAGGCTGACAGAGGGCAAGTGCAACACCTTGTCATGCTAAACTGGTGCCGATATGCCATTTAATGATACCCTGGGGAAATGCAGCAGGCAATAGTAATAGAATAAAGCAAGGGGAAATAATTATATCCATAAAAATAAAATATAACTTACTGGGATTATATAAACATATGCCTCCGTCAGTTTCAACACATTAAGCAGGATGTGCACATGGAAAATTTGGGTGGATTATGGATGACAGCATTATTGGGCTGTGCTAACTCCCTTTTTAGCCTCGACTGTATGTTTTCACTCTTTCCCCTCTGCCCCTCTCTTCTCTCCTCTTTTTATCCATACATATCTGCTCTCGTGTCTTCTCACCTAGAGCGATGGTTTGACTGAGTGTGTGGACGGCTTGCCGGTTCTGCCACATTGATCACTGTTGAAATAGAGTCTCTGGGGAACTGCTCAAGGCTGTAGGGGATGTCTCCCTTTCCACTGTAATTCAATAGCTATGAAGCTCCACAGCAAAAAATCCAATGCAAATGCAGCCGCAACCATCGAATCAATTTGGAGCATGGAGGAATAAAATGAAAGACTGTTATTCCATGCTGTGGGTAAATTTGCTGAATGGAGGGTAAGGCATGAATATCTGTTTAAAAGAAAGGAGCCTAGCGATAAAATGGTATAGCTGACTTCATGGATACTGGAGAGCAGCTTCGCGAACAGTGAAGTGACAGACTCGGTTAAGGAGTGTTTGGATTCCTCCTAAATTAATTGACTGTTAGGTCAATTCATTTCCTGTAGGGAAATTGAGTTGGACACGTAAAATGAACCAGCAAAAGCACACTCATCTGCTTTTGCCGACATGATTAGGAGGACAAACGAAGACCAACAGCCAGCAAAGTAAACGAGGAATTGCATGTACAACACTTGAAAAATTATCAGATGAACTATGATAAGTGAGATGTTTAACTGCAGTATTTTTTTAAATCATACTTTGGGTTTGGCTGTTGGAACTTGTAATGGAGAGCAACACTAGATACATAAAACTTGAAACAGAATACCTAAAACTCGAACTGGTATTTTTAGTAGAGAGATAGATAGACAGATAGATATTTAAAATTTGTGAAAGGACTGATCAGTGTAAGGCTTATAATTCATTTTCTGAAAAACCTCTCTGTTGTTTGAACGGAAACACAAATGCCAGGGGGCAGGCCCTCACGGCACATTATTTTTTTCCTACCCATATTCAGCCATGGCATGCTGTGACTGGCCCACCAAACCAAATGGTTAGGATTAGACATCAGATTAGAGATGGTCAAGCGAGGCAGAGGGTTGAGATGGTTAAGGTTAGGCAGGAGTGGTAAAGTTTCTAAAGTTTAGAGTAAGCATCTGGGAGGGACTTGCAGATGTGGCAGAAATTAAATTATGCCCCCATCTCCATGGGGTGTTGGTGAACTGGCAGACATTGAACCACAGAATAATTTTTTTATCGCAGTGCAAAGTGCATGATGCAAGCTAATCTGTTTCCATCAATTTTATTAAGAGACGGGGGTAAATTTATTAATTTTTTGTTTTCTGTTAGCTGAAGCTAGCTCACCCTAGATCTCTCTGCCTTCACCAACATGAATAAACTCTTCTGCCGACACAGTGACATCAGTGAAGGTGCACAAAAGTCGCCATGGCAAAGGGGAACCACCCAGGAATACATCAAGTTCCCATGGAACAAATGCACATGCGATTCTTCTCAGCTCCCAATTCACTACACTACGCTTTTGTGCATTCCAGTATTCTCAACTCCTCTGTGCCAGCAAAAAAAAAGTGTGTGTGTATGTGTGTGTGTGTGTGTGTGAAAGCAGGTATTTGTCAGGAATTTTGCTTCACACTGAGTTTCTGCAGCACTGTAGCTCTACAGTTGGTTACCTACAGGCTCCAGCAGGCTCACAGTGATTTTATGAGCGAGCACAGACTCGGGGGAAATTTAATAAATGTGATATGGTGTTTGGTTACTCTCAAGTGACAGTTGACTCTGGTACTGTAAAATGCTTGCATGCGCAGGCAAGATTTCACACATACACACACACACACACACACTCAAAGACATGTGAAAAGGTGTATAGATATATGCACAAATGCAAACTCAACACTTACTGTGCAAGCACACTTTTACATGCACAAACTTGTGAGTGTGTGCACAAATACACGCACACACACACACACACACACACACACACAAACACACACACACACACACACACACACACACACACACACACACACAGATACTTGCTCGGTGTGTGTGCGCTGTTAAGCTGGGTCGAGTTTTAATACTTCTCTGCCTGACTGCAGTGGAAATTCAATTTGTCACCGTAAGGCACATGCTCACACACACACACTTAAACACACATTTGTTACAGGTGAATGTTAATTTCACCAGAACATCACTTTCTCTCTTGAAAAGTGAACATTTAAAAGTTGAAGCTAAGAACTAATAGTAGTGTTTGCATATTTATTTAATAAATCCAAACACACAGAAATACATATGCTCCCTGTTTTTTCCATAAAGTCTAGGGCTGTTGTCATGCCTGCCTTGTTTAATCAGGTTGAAATGAATGTGAGTGCATTTATCATGTCGGTGCAGTTCATTGGGGTAGGTGTGAAAACAGCAATCGCAATCACATTCAGGTACAAACCAAAACAACTGGACCAGGACCCTGTGGAGGATGTGGTCTCGATCTGGTTACAAATAAACTCTCGAGGGGCTTTGTTTGTGGTGTGAATGTGAATCAACCCACATCTGACCCTTCAACAGGAAGCATTGTGTGTTTTCGGTTGAAGCAGCTTTGCACTGTGCGATAATAACTTCAGGAAACAATTTTGCTTCCTGCAACACAGGAACAAAATAAATCGAGGGTTGACATGAAGCAACGTGGAAATACAATTGACAACACTGCCTGCAGGCTTCTCGGTGTGCGGCCCAAGCAATCACTGTAATAATCAGCACATGCTGAAGCTGCTGCTGCCCCCCATGCCCATGATGGATACTGTAATGGTCAAATGTGTTTGTGCAATAAAATGGGAAAGGAATAACAAAAATTAACTGGGAGGACATGTTTGATTTCTCTGCCCCTCAACCTCGCAATGTTTGTCTGACCCTGACCAATCAGCAGCTAGACAGCTCCCACATGGCTTTTGTTGATACATTTTGATTTGTTTGAATTTATCATGCGAAATCCAACAAAATATCAATAGAGCCGGTGGAGAAGCAAAATAACCGAATTCCAGATCAAATCATTTTCTGTATGTGCGTCAGGTGGTTCAACACTGCTGCCCACCTCAGGAGACAAGCAACAGGTCCTTAGATTATTCACTAAAGACAGGAGAAGGAAGACATACCTGAGTACAGAATATGATTATGATTCTTAGGTCTCATTGAAATAAACGCTGTGTAAGTGTATCCTCTTAAACAGCCATAGGGTGGCAAGATTTTGTGAAGAGGCCAGTTCAGTGAATTGCATCGCTCCCTGTGTGTAGACATACAATTGTCCATCTCCACTTCGCAAAAGTGGAACGTTAAATACTCAGCTGGTTAGCAGATGTTGCCATAAGATAATCTCCACGGACTGGATAGCCACACGTGAATCTGTTGAAAAAGTAGAACCGGTTTCTACTCTGGCAAAATGCACCCCTCACACCTGCGTGAAGATTTCACATACTTGATCTTCACTACAGCACCACCGGCACTGGCTGGCCACGCACCTCCAATTCAAAATGAGTGGCATTTTTGTGATGCCTTGTACTGCCTTTAGGAGACAGGCAGTGAATGTCATTTTGTCCCCATTGGTGCCAATAATAATGCATCCTATTCTTTTACTGGACTATCTTTGGTATCAACTATTCCTGTGATTCAAATCAAAGCAAATGGACTACAGGTGCAAAAAACAGCCTAACTCTATGTCAAAAATTATCTTACAGTTTACATCTTTATTTTTTTTTTCTCATAACCTTCTCTAAATGTCACATGTTCATGCTGTAACCCTTAAATTTGTTTTCATCAGTATGAGTCATCGTCCTCTCACACTAAGCAAGCTTAGCTGGGAAAAAAGAGAAATGAAAGCATTAGCATTGCTTTAGCATTGCTGAGCAAAACAATGGGATTTTGTGCAAAGGGAAGGGCAACAACTTTTGGACACCAGTAGAAAAATGTAGCAGAGAAAGAGCAGAACAGATAATGGCGAATAAGTCAAAGTCATTAGTTTTGGAGCTGTTGCAGCGGTTATAATACATATAAAGTCAGGTGGCTCCTGTGATGTTTTAAGAAATAACACATTGCTCTTGACCAATCGCGTTTCTTGAACAGTATCTGTATGTGTGGTTTTGTATATTTCTCATTCTCAGCTGTCTTTGGGGTCCACACTGAATTTCTCCCCTCACTCTGTTATCGAGGTAGATTTCCATTTTGCTGAGTCAGCCTTTCCCTGACGCCACGCCCTACCAAATCAAATGTCATGCCATCTCCTGGGATATTAATCACACACACAAAAACGAAAGGCGAGGGAAGATGAGGAAAGGTCACTTAGAGAGCGGTTGGTATTCTAAAAATGTATATAATTGACCTTTTTCGCCGCAGCCATTTTGACATGAAATAGCCAGATAAACACAGGTGTTTCTAATGACATTAATTAATTTCCTGTTCCATGTAGATCTGACAGAGCCAGGCTCCTGCTGCTGTTCCTGCTGGCTTACTGGAACAGAGCCTTAATTAATGTCATTAGTAACTCTGTCTTTACCTGATGTTTCATGTCAAAATAGCTGCTGTGAAAATGGACTACGGCAAACACTTACCAACGTTCAGACCAACTTCCAGTGTTAGCAGCTTTTCATCAACATGTTGCTTTATGTCCTGAACAGCACTATGCTCTTCCACTCTGCTCTGCACGTGTCTGTGTTCGTGTGTGTGCATGTGTGTGAGAAAGAGAGAGAGAGAGAGAGAGAGAGAGAGAGAGAAATAATCAGAGGTATTTATTAGCAGAGAAGGCACAGAGGACACCTATAGCCAAGACAAAGTGTCTGACTGAGGAACCGCCAGTAGGTAGTCATGCCTTCTTACTTCTTTCTAGTATTTCCTAATACTTAATCCATGTTCATCCTGCAGCTGGAAGCATCTCAATTCTGATTTTTCCTCTCATCAAATCAAATGTTTACGACGACGTATTAGAGGCATTGCAGGGGGGAAACAAAATATGGAGCTGGGGGAGCGGGGGTGATATTCAGAGAAAAAAAAACTCAGAATTTCAAAGGTAAAAGAGGTAAATTTACAAGAAAAAACTTTTTAAAATTTATGGGAAAAAACTGAAAATTATGAGATTATAAATTCACAAATGCAAGAAAAAAAAAAACTTGGAAAAATAGTTTTTCTTACACCATCGGATTTAGTAACAAAGAATATAAGTAATTTTTATCCCAGAATCGCAACATTATCATCGGCATCCAGACTTTGAAGAGACGTTGCTGTGACTTGGGCCGATTAAAAAGAAAACAATGATAACGTCTTGTGACATTTCTAATGTCACAGGGCTGTGGCTGTAGAAACAGCAACTGCTGAGGTCTGAAAAGAGGATTTCTCTGGTCAAGGGAATTTAAACAACAATAATAATAATAAATAAATAAATACTTTTTAAAAGAACACTGCATAGAATTGTGATGCAAAAATAGCACTTTTATTCATCTGAATAGCTGTGGCATTAAGAAATATTCAGACACAAACTTGACCTTTTACATCATAAAAATTTTACAGCGCTGACCATTCAGTCCAAGAGCATAGATGTGCAACACAATGTGCAAATGCACTGCAGTCATGCATACAGCATACGCTGAGATGCTTCTGAATGTATTGGGACCATTAGCATTTACATTTGGGAGCAACTCATAAAAGTACAAATTATTTTACAGTGGCCAGTGATAGTCATTGAAAATATTCTAACAGAACTGAGTTGAGTCACATCAACACAGATAAACGGCTGGGAGGCATAAAGATCAAAATCCAATACACTGAAGGGATTACCTGTAACACTATCATGATCGCTATTCACTCAGAAAACCTCTGCAGTGTTTGTGGCTGATCGGTGAAAACTATGAGCACAAATATCTCAAACACAAATACAGATGATTAAAACCAACAACATGAGTATAAAATATATTTCAGTCTGTATGTGATATTATATGACAAGAAAAAGACGGCAAATACAAAAACAAGCAAAATGTTGGTATGTCACCTGATGTTGGTCATATTTCATGTTTAAAATGAAGACCAAAAAACACTTTGTAACATTATAATGGCCATATAACAACATGAGAGCAACAGCTGGTGAGGAGGTCATGAACCATGCCTCGTTATCTATTTAGCAAATTTGTTTTCATGAGTGTTTCATTAAAAAATAAAAATGCCTCTGCAAGAGAGCAAAAAAAGTTATTGCAACAGTGAGTGAGATTCAGCGGAAATGTAAAGTTTTCACTCAGGTTTTCTGAGTCGATACATCAGAATTTTCATAAAAATACCTGGATGAGAGAGATGAGAGTGAGAGAAAGAGAAAGAGAGAGAGAGAGAGACTGATGGACAGGAGGGATCAAAAAGACAACAGCCAGACAAAACCAATCTCACCCATCTTCACAGGTCAGTGATTTCACAGGCAATGGGTTTCCTTTTCTCTCTTTACTCATTCTCTCTGTCTCTCTCTCTCTCAGCCCTCTCATTTCTATCAACCCCCTTTCTCTCTTCTTCACATGGATGGATGGCAGGAACAGTATGTGTGACTTCTCCCAAAGCTACATCTTCCTTTATGAAGAGAAACATTCTGGAGGGGGAAAAAAAAAAAAAAAAACAGAAAAATCAATATTTGCTGGTTGGCATGGGATATTCGTCTGAGATTTAATAGGAAGCAAGAGCTTTTCCTTGTCAGACTGCAACGCTACAACAGACCTAAAGGTGCTCTGTGCAATATTTTAACATTGACAAATCATAACCAATTACTGTAAACAAACACGAACATCATTGAGAGGTTTGGCCGCCCCTTCCGGCTCCACACTATATTTTACACTGTGGGTGCCTGGGGTGGATTTGGGGGTGTAAATGTGCTGGATTGTTTTGCAGCACAAAACAGGAGGAGGGCGCTGTCCTTCCAGCTCAATCAGTTGTACAACTAAAGACGTTTTGCGACTATAAGAACTTAGCCATGAACGCTATTTCATGGGTTTTCTGGAGTCATTTCCACTGGTAAGGCCACAGTTATAGGTGAAGTTCCCGGATCCTGATTTAGTCCTTGTTCAGGAGGTGACAAACACTGACTTGGCAACACTCATGAGAGGGTTACAACACGAACATGGCTATAGCACCAACAGACTACAAAAACAAACCAGAGATATTAGCCTGAGACGGGCGCTGTCCCAGGGAAGCCAGCAGGATGTGACCGGAAAGCGCTTTCTGGTAATGGCCGGCTGCTTTTCATCAGCAAGCAGGACGAGGAGAAATCACCCCTGCTCATCAGGATAAAAACACTAAAAAGCATCAGGAGCTTATGGCCTGTCAAAAAGTGGTAGGTAATAGGTTAAACAGCTTCACGCATAACATCTGCCTTGATTTGACTGAGTGACTTGGCTTTTAATTAATGTTTTACTGTACTCGCGAGGTAGCTCAACTCATTAAAGTCTACAGAAAAGTCTATAAAACACTCTTCCATAAGGCACTTCATTCATATGGTTGGTTCTTCATACAGTGGAAAACGAAACAGTGCCTGAACTCCACAGGTTCTGACATGTCACAAGCTTATACTGTGCGCACTGTTTGGAAAAATGTCTGGCATCTCTTGCCCTTGTTGAAACACTACAAAACCAAGACGCAACCTCATAGTTTATTTTGGACAAGGCTGACACGAAGATGCACCGGCTAACTTTCTGTATGTTACTGTATATTGAAATTATCTTCACCGCTGACCTCTTAGTCTCTGTTCCTTATTGAACGATCTGAACACGTTTTGAGATTGCAGTCGTCTTTCAAGTGCAAACTCTCTAGAAGTCACTTTCCATAAATTTTCTGAGTGAACTGTTCCTTTAAAAACTTCATAAAATGTGTTCTTGGGCAATGTATGGAGATCAATCCTAAACAGTGAATAGTAAAGTTGATCCAAAATTAAAAATTCAGTATCTACCTTCTCACCCCCACATCAGTTAAAACTCCAGTGCAGTTGTTAGAGCCCCTAGTTATACAGCACAAACTTTGATGTACATTTTGTGCTTTTTGCTGTAAAAAGATGGTCCCATTAATTTTAATAGTTTGGTGGAACGCTAAAATGCAGTTTTGCAGATTACTTGCTGTGTGTTTGGTTTTCCTACCAACCTCAGTGGCGGTTCTGCTGACAAGGTGAGCTGATAATGACAAAATTTTCACTTTGTGGTCAAATCCTATGTGGTATATTTACAGTATGATTTCCCAAAGAGAAACAAACTGGAGAATAAATCAAGTTATTAGCTGTGTTAAAATCTCTACTGGTGGAATAAAAGTCTGTTTTAAGAAGATATGACTACTTTGAAAGTGTAAAAAATCATCTTTTCTTTGCTTGTTTTGTCAGATGTGTAGATTCCCTGAGCAGCCTTGCCTCACCAGCATAGATGTCATTGAGGTTCTCCAGTTCTTCTTGGACTCTGAGGAGAAGAACGTCCTGCAGGATCTCCTGCTGCTCCTTGGACTCCACGCCCAGACGCTCCAGGTGGTGCTCCTTCATCCTCAGCAATGCACGGCCTACAGAGGAGAGACGTTCATGTGAGTTTATCTATGAACTAGGAGTGAGTAAACAAGTAACTGTAAAATAAACAATGAGCGATATACTCCACCTTATGCAGAACTGGCCATGCAGCTGTCAGTCGTACCTGTTATGCTGTGTTTAATGAAGGCTGTATGGAGCGTGTTCAGTTGCGCTGGGTAATATTCCTGCACCCAGTCCAACACTTCCTCCACCGACCAGAATGACACCCGCTTGGACAAGCCCATCACCCTGCAGCCTCATCAGCAGAGCCCTAAGAGGCAAAACCCAGAAGCGAAAGAGAAACCTGAATTATATTTATCTAAAAATATATATATATATATAAAACTGTTATTGATGCAGTTGAGGATTGAGGATCTGCAGGTGTCCTTTTCTTTTACTCTTGAACTAGAAACAGTTTCCTTAGGTGTCACCTGTTTGTGTCCGTGCAGCTTTAAGTGCCTCCTTAAAACTCACTTTTACAAGATGACTGATACTTAACAGTGTTTCCTTTCTCCGTGATCACGCTACCTTTATATTTTTATATGGCCACTGTCTGGTGTTTAAACTGATTTTACTGTCACTACAAATGTAATTGTGCTTATTTTAGTATCATCATTATCCATTGGTTTAGATGCACTTCCCTATATTTTGCACTTTTAAAACCCAGAGTGTGTTCTTTTAATGGCATCATTTGTTTTATATGAGATCATCATGTATTTTCCTCATGTGGAATCATCTTCTTCATTTGCATCTTATTTGTTTATATTTACATGGTTTCTTTGCTTCAATTTCATCTGCTTTATATGAGCTTATTTCTTTTATCCACAATATACTGTACTTATTTATAACTGTGAACTTTTTTTTTTCATTCTGTAAATCCACTTCCAACCTGGAAAGCAATTGGCGCTTCAGCTTGAAAAGTGCAATATAAATAAATAGTATTTATTTATTTATTAATGTACTCTGTATTTCCCAGTGATTAATTCTACAAGATCCTAAACATAATGAGAAATAGCTGATTCTGAGGGATTTCCTTAAAACAAAGTGACATAACAACAAACTTAAAAAAAAAAAAAAGATGCTAAAAAAAAGGTCTCTCGTTTTAAAATAGCTGCCTCAGTGCCTTCATTTGGCTTTCCTCCCCGGTCAGTCTTATTCTCTTGGGTTGCACTGCTATAGGGCGAAAACTGCTAAAATGTTGATGTGACCTTTTCAGCAGGCCAGAGTCTTGTTATTGCGTTATAAATATAGGAATGTAATTTCCTGTGTTAATTAAGGGGCAGCTGTGATTGGCTAGGGCAGTAACGAGGCCTCGGCGGAGTAATTGACATACACAGAGCGGAGACCTTTACACCAGGGCAAGAAGACGAGAGGAAGTTCCCTTTAGTGTCAGAGTGAGTTGAGGTGGCAAAAACCTCGCTGTGTGTGTTGAGGCTACTCTACAACACGGCTCTATGTGTTATAACGTAGGCCGATTATGATAATAAATATTAGGGTGTGACCTCAACTGAAATTTGTTGTATTTGGTCAACAACAAAGTGGAAAAGTCAAGTGTTTAGGATCAGACTGTCTTCTAACAGGTGAACACAGTTTGTAAACAGAGGTGACACACAGACTAAGCATAAATTTTGATCTATATGTTGGACAGATTCCTAATTTAAAAATTATATAAGTTAAAATTCCTTTATTTATTGAAACATGATGATGTCCTTAAGACAGATATTACTGGCCATATGATGAACTCGCTAAAATGTCCACATTCGAGAAAGCACAGAGAGCAGAGCCGCACAGCTTTAAACATAAATCTAGCCAACTCTGACTGAAATATAGCTTTTTTTCCTCCTAGTGGCCTCAGTGTCTCTTTTACTTGATGTAACACACCGCCACTCTCAGCATCTGTGCCTGCGGGCCTCCTAACTCCAGCAGTATGTCACCACATCCTGCTTGGGTTTGACAGTCTTATCTTGCCTAAGGGTAGACGAGCTAAACTGTCGTGAGGGGGCGATGAGGCTACCCTGTTCAACACTTTCCTTAGCAACCAGGCTTACATGAAAATGACATGAGTACAAAAGCACTTGGACATGACAGAGGGCAGAGCATAAGCATCATTCTGGGGGCCTCATGAAAGTAAATCAAGATTTTTTTTTTTCTTCCAGTTGAGCCAGATGTTTTTGCCTGCCACAACTGCCTGAAAAATTTGCCCGATTAAACAAACTGACACTCCATTTCATGTCAGTTTCCACTCCTTCTTTTGAGAAGCTTTTGCATTAGACAGCCTGTAATCTGACTAGGGGGTTTTCTCAAAGAGATTGATTGTATATTATTTTAAACACATATGAGGAAACAGCCAAGTAATTTAGTGTATAGATAAAACTTGGGTGGGTGGGTCATTTTCTGGAGGTAGTTCCCACCCTTAACAAACTGTCCAGTGAGCCAACAGAGTCTAAATAGCATTGGGCCTCATTCACCAACCATTCTTAACAGGAAATTTCTTCTTAAAACCCAGTTGCGCAGTTTTTAATTCACAACCTTCCCAGGTGTTTTATTTTTTGGGATTTGTTCTTAGTGAAGAGCAAATTCTTCTTTAATTCTTCACTGAGTAACAGCATCCCATGCATGTTTTTTTTTTTTTTTTTTGTTTTGTTTTCTGTTTCTTTACATCCACTACTGACGCCACTCAATATGACATCTCTGGGTTCTGCATATCAGAGGATCTGGTTTAGATTTTTCTTAGGACCATTCTTGAGAACAGATTTAAGAAAAAAAAACCTTCAGAAGATATTGCTGGATGAGGCCCGTTGCTTTCATCAAGAGCATCAAACCAACCACGAAATAAAGGAATAAACACTCCACAGGCCCCAAACAAACAAACAAAAAAACTCTTCTAACACACCATGAGATCAATTTCTCAGAAAACGGGTGTGTGAGCTCTGATCAATTTAATCAATCTAATTTAGCAGCCCCTCATTCTGTGATTACTGATTAATACCAGTCGTGGTGTTCTTCCACTAGATTTACGATATATGACAATAACTTATAAGATAAGATGCATAAACAATTATCCTAAACTCACCCCTCAACTCGAAGCTTCACAGTCTTTACTGGCCCAAAAATCAACTCCATACTCTATAACAGTGAGGACAATTCTGCGCTTGTGGCTGAACACCAAATTACAGAGAGCCTTCATAAAATTCAACGACACAATACTACCATCTTGTGGCGCTTTGCAGCAGTTACATCTTTTGGCACAGGCACTTTAAAAATATGGTTGAATTCAAAAGATATGTTCTCCTTCAAGTCTACATTTCTAAAACACTTCATACGGAGCTTCAGATTTCTGATTTGGAGCTTTTCGCCATTACGAAAGAAGCCCCCTCCCCTCGGTTTGCGCCATCCTCTCCGGTATGGAGACACACCTCACCTCCGCTACTCCAAAGCAGGGAGTGAAGTATCGCCTCGCCCATCGCAACCTATTCCTGGTCAAACACGACTTAGGGCCGTTTCTAAATTATTGGGCTCTTCTACATATCATCCTCTGTGCAGCATTAGTAGTCCCTCCCTGTGCCATAATCCACTGTCCTGTGCTGGAATAAAAACACGCAAACTCCTTATAAAAGTTTACATTTTGTCCAAGTGCTGTTTCCGCAGACTATATGTGCCGAATTTAAGAACTGATGCTGAAATGTCGTTTTCGTGCTCTACCAGGTATGTAAATAAATGCCTAAAGCATTATGAAACAGTCAGAATTTTGAACGAATGTTTCCGAGCTACCTCTCCACACTTTGAGGAACGGCCCGCACCCTAAAACAAAGGCATCAACAGCGAGTTGACAAATAAATTAGGAAATAATAGTCATATGTGCACTTGATCATCTTTACCAACCTTTTCTTCCTTGCGATCGTACACCGAGACGCAGTGTTTAGTGTGAGCACGGTGCTGGAGCTATTACTGAAACTAATGCTGGCACTTCCTTGTCTGTATCGCTACCTGTGCAGTTTCCTAGCTCCGCCTGGGACAGGGATGCGCACTGGCGGCCTGATGGGCCAAAAGGAACGAGCAAAGCATTTTGAGTCAGTCAGTGTCTGGAAGCCTGCCGTGTTCCTGGTAATGGAAGGAGCAACTTAAAAAAAAAAAAAAAAAAAAAAGTCAAAGTGTCTCTGCAAGGTGTTGGTCTCCACCAAGACTCTGGAGCTCTATCAAACCCTTTCAAAAGACAGTGTTTGGTGTTTTGATGGTGTTCATGGAGGGCCCTCCCTAACACCTGGGTCTAAAAATCAGTAGGTTTGGGTTGAGATGTGGTCATGTGTGCATGAGGACCATAGTATATGACTTAACCTTACATTTTCATCATCATCATCAAACAGTGAGTCTGCATGTCCTGCAGATGGTGGCATTATCCTGTAAGAGACTGTTCTCATAAGGAAGGAAATTCATTTCATCACAGGATAAAGGTGATCAGTCAGCATACCTTTGTATACACACACGCGCAAACATACACACGTATTGCTTTTACTGTATTTGTGGGGAGATTGCATTGACTTACATTCATTCTCTACAGCCTGTACCTAATCTTAGCCATAACCAGCTTATGCCTAACTCTAACCCCTACCCTAACCTTAACCTTAACCTAGCTCTGATTTGAACCATAACCCCAACCTTGACCAATCAGCCAGAATTAACATGTGAGAACTATCCAGAATGTCCTCACAACCCAAACTGTCCTCACCAGAGCAGCAGTTTCTCAGTAGTTGGTCTCAAAAGTACAGCTAAACAAGCCCTTTTCATCCACTACAATTTGCAAATTATAGCATATCATCATTTTGGAGTCTAACTAGTAAACCACATCCATATTTCTGATTTAAAAGCCAGTTTTGCAAATCCTGATGAAAAATGGTCTAAATATGAATCAACTTCTAAAATTAGCCGATGAAAAAAACTTAACTTGTGAATCCGTTTTTAATGTATTTTTACCAGAGCCATTTTAAAACATCTATTTAACGGCAAAATGCCTTTTAACCAGTGACCATAACTCTTTTTAAATGTTTCTCAAAGTTCAAAATGCTCACTGGAATTTTAAACTTGAAAATGTAGTTCGGGCCATGGGACGACAGGATTATTAGCCAACAACCACCATATTATAAGTTACATACCGCCATACTAACTCAACTATTTCCAAGGACAAAGAATAACATGTGATATAGAGTACAATAAATTTGTATTTTTTAAGGAGCAATTTAGATACAATATGAACAATAGTCAAATGCTCATATAACATGGCATGGCACCCTGCAGTATATCATATGATTTGTGATTTGCTGCCTCTGGAGAGCCTGTGCAGTGGTGCCTGCCAGGTGCATGCAGTCCAAGGCATATACACGCATTAGCCACTTTATTAGATATACCTGTACAATCTAATACAATCCAATACAAATATTCTGTCATGAAAAGTACTTTTATGATGCCATTTTCTTTTTGTCACAGGAATAGAGGTGCTCATTCGATTCTATGTTTGGCATTGAGCTCAAAGTTAGTGGTGCTGTTGTACTGGACTGCATTTTATCGAGTGGTGTTTCTCATATTTTTTCTTCCTCATGTATGTATATAATGCCGTTCAGAAGCTGTTAATGGCACAGTGTCAGCAGCTACATGATTGCGGGGTGGCCAGAAGTGCAACATCCCTGAAAGTCTCAACCACTAGAGGGCACTGCAGCCTGGGATCTCAAGGGATGCACTTTCTTGAAACATTCATAGGAACATTCGTCCGTCCAGTTTTACCCTATAAACCTCACCAAATGCAGAGACTGTATGTCCAGCCCTCTTGAAATGTTGCAAAATACTGCACAAATTAAATTGAGGAAATTAATGTAGAGGCAACTGATAACAAAAAGGTGTCCTCAGATGTTTTTTTTTTTTTTTTTTGGTCCCTCTCAAATATGAGATAAGAGACCCACATCATCCATAGATCTCTCACTCTTCAGTTTGCTGCCATCAACTACAGCTTCTTCACTTTGATCCATCTGTGAACAGGTAAGTGGTAAATTTTAGTCATTACTTTATTGATTTAAAGGAGACAGTGTCCTTGGCAGGGGCGTCATTAGGCCTGGGCATAGTCCCCTCTTCTCATTTCTTAATTTTTTGCCACCCCATCCCCTGTCTCCTTGCCTCTCCTCCCTAGGTGAGGTGATGAGATGTGTGTGTAAATGTGAGATTTTGAAGTAAGGCTTTGCTGAAAAAGTGCATCTGCACAAATACTTTTTCGAGTCAGCTGAGCCAGCAGATCAGGGACGCGGTGTGGGTTTGCAAGGGAGAGGGTGTGTGTGTGTGTGTGTGTGTGTGTGTGTGTGTAGGCTACATGTGTGTGCAAACACATCCTTCCCAAGCCATTTAGCAAATAAAAGACTAATTATTCTGCTTGTGATACAGCCATATGTCTTATGGTCAGTCAGGAAACAGCTGTAGTCAAATGCCTGTCGATTACAGATGCAGATCTTCCCCAATGGAAATAATTTGATTGATCTCTTACCAGTTTTCACACATCTTGTTTAATTACAAAGGTCTGAAATGTCTGCATGATGTTGAACATTATGGATAAAACAGAATAAATACATTTTAAAAGAGCAAATTCCTACATATCTAGTGGTTATTTTTAGCAGAATGAATAATTTATCGGCTCAATTAATAATACCTACATATTTTACTTACATTCTATGTTTTATACACATAATTAGGCAACATCTGGCAGGCTGTATTGGGCCAATCTGGTCAGAAGTCTAGGTACAATTTTTTTTTAGCCTAATCCATCTCTAAATTAACTGTTTTCAAAGGGCAGAAACCGCGGCAATAAGTACTATAGTGATAGCACTGGATGAGGAAACAGTAAAATACACACTGTACCACAGGAGCAATCACAGAGAGTTCACTGTGATGTGTTGGATTCTGTTTTTCAGGATGAAGCATCTTGTGGCCTTGGCTGTGCTGATGCTGGTGGTCTGCATGGCCGGTCCTGTTGCAGAAGCCTGGTTAATCCACAGGCTCTTACACATTCCCTTTACACCAGAAACAAGGTCAATGATAGCAGTTGTTTTATGTGTGGTCTTTTGTGATTTGTGAAGGATGAAAAGTATAGATCAACGTTATCATACCAAATAAAATCTCAATTTTATTTCCTCCCTCCTACACCAGGTGCTGCGGATTGCATCAACATCCTTTCAAATATACATGGTACAGCCAGAACCAGAGGCAGTCTGTACAGTTCTTTCCAAACTGGATGACTGTCACATAATGATTGTTGTGGCTAATTGTCTGCAAAGTAATACATATATTTTGTTATGACATGCAAAACCTGAATCAAATTCCCCTCCTCTTCCCCCAGGTTTGGTAGAAACAAGGTATTCGACCAAAACCTGCGAGAGGGCAGCATGTATGATTCTCTCTAAACTCAGTGACAGTCAGATAATGATTACAGTGTCTAGTGGTGTTTTTAAAGTAATGTACAATTTTTGTCACATCTCTCTTCCAGCTCCATCAGATATGGTGCTAATGGAAACTTATTACACAACCTAAACCAGCAAGGAGGCAACATGTACGTTCTGTCTAAACTGACCGACTGTCACATAATGATAACAGTGGCTAGCAACCTTTAAAGTAATGTAGAATTTGGCCCTGTTTCCACCTGGCATTAACAGGTGCCGTGGGTCATCTGATCATAGGTCGACAGCTCTAAGTACGTCTGTTCACACCTGGCGTCTAATGTGACAACCATTGATTATATCTCAGGTAAGGTAACAGGCATTTAACAAAATGAGCCTTGCTCACTGGAGCCTCATTTAATTGTACTGTAAATTACTGATGTATGTCATATCAGTAAGTTATTACTGTTATTTCCAAACAAAGTATATTTTTTGAAGCTCTCTCAAAGAAATGCAATAAACCGAACCCATATCCCAACTGCGGATCTTTTATTTCCATTCCGCTATGTGGTGGAGCATAATAATGATGATGATGTAGATATGTCTGAAAGCCTTCAGACCCCTTACTTGACATATTGTATTTAAGAAAAAATAATATTGTTTTTGCTGAATAGCCGCAAATGCAGTTTGCACACTCTGAACAATAGAGTTTGTAATATTCAACCCAAAACCCAAATCAGGCTTGACTGATAGCATCGGTTCAGGCTCAGATTATTTAAAAAAATGCTTTGGTGAAACAAGTATCATGTAGACAGCCTGTATTTTTATTCACAAAACATCTGCTTTACAGCATACTTGCAGTTCAGTTGTGCTCATCAGAAACAGGCAGGATATTTTTTTTCTATTGGAAAACTAGGTTAGGGCCAGTGTTGGAATTAAAGCATGGACTGCTGAGTAAGTGATCCTTCAGGGCAGCCTGGGACACATGTGTATTTACACATCAGATGCAATTTGGACAAGTGTCTTGAGTGAGGACGCAAGTGAGGACGCACTAGGTGCATTTACACCCGTACTTAGGGCTGTAAACATGTAATCGGATCACCCAGGAACAGGGCCTTTTTGTCATGCCACGTGAAATGAGAATCTGACTCTCTTTGTCCTCCATCAGGTATGACAGTAATGGAAACCAGGTCTACTACCAGAGCCAGCAGGGAGGCAGCATGTATGATTATGATTACAGTGGCTAATTGTCTTCAAAGTAATGCATACATTTTTGTCATGCCAAATAAAGTCTTAAGCTGATTCTCCTCGTCTTCCATCAGGTATGGTGGTAACCTGAACCAGAAGGGAGGCAACATGTACGTTTATTTCTAAACTCAACGACTGTCAGAGAATGATAACAAGTGGATAGCAGCATTTACACTTGTAAACATTTTTTTCATGATGATGAAATGCCAATTTGGCTCTCTTCATCCTCCATCAGGTATGGCGGCATTGGAAACCCGGTCTACAACCAGATCCAGCAGGGAGGCAACATGTTCATGTACAAAACTCAATGACTGTACCATAATAATAACAGTGGCTAGTAGTGTTTAATGCAAAGTACAATTTGTGTTATGACAAAAGAAATGTTAATCTGACTCCCTTACTCCATCAGGTATGGCAGTGATGGAAACCAACAGGGACGCAATCTGTACGATTTTTTCCAAACTCAGTAACTGCCAGATTGGGATTACAGTTGTTAATTGTCTTCAAAATAATGTGTACATTTTATTATGCCAAATGAAATCTGAATCTGAGGTTCCCTCTCTTTCACCAGGCATCGTGGTGATAGAGACCAGACCAAGCAAGGAGACAGCATGTACGGTTTATTCTAAGCAGTGCTAATCAGATTATGATAACAGCGTCTGTACTCCAGAGTAATATACAATTTTTGTCTTACCAAATGAAATATGAGTCTGACTCTGTTTATCATCCATTAGACATGACAGTAAAGGAACACAGGTCCACAGTCATGATTCTTTGCAAACACAGTGATTGGCAGATAATACTTACAGCGGCTAAATGTCTTGAAAGTAATACATACATTTTGTCATGCCAGATAAAATCTGAATCTGATTCCCCTCCTCTTCCATCAGGCATGCCGGTAGTAGAACCCAGGTCTACAACCAGATCCAGCAAGGGGGCACCCTGTACGGTTGTTTCCAGAACTCAACTACTGTCAGATAATAATAACAGTGGCTCACTGTCTTCAAATGAATGTATCAGCTTTTCTCATGCCAAATGAAATATATTTTAATCTGACTCTCCATCAGGCATGTCAGTCATGGAACCCAGGTGTACAACCAAAATTGGCAAGGGGGCAAGATGTAGGTTCTTTCCAAACTCACCTATTGTCAGATTATGATTGATAATGAATGACTGAATGACTGACTCAAAACAATGTGTAATGTTTGGCATTCCAAATGAAATACCTGTACCTGACTCTCCAGATATGGTGGCAATCCAGGTGTAACCAAGGTGCACAACATACGCCGGATGGGGGGCAAGATGTAGGTTCTTTTCAAATTCAGTGACTGTCCAATAATGATTGCAGTTTGTAATAGTCTTCATTTTTGTCAAGTCAAATGAAATAAGATACAGACTCTCCTGCCCCTCCTCCCACAGATATGTCAGTAATGGAAAACAAGTGGGCTCCGCGAACAAGCAAGAAGGCACCATGTAAGGTTCTCTCCAAACTCAGCAGTTGCTAGATTATGATGCCAGTGGCTGGTAGTCTATATGTATAATGGCATGCCAAACAAAAATATGAATCTGATTTGCCTCTTCTATCACTAGGCGTGGCGATGATGGAGCTGAGGTCTCCAGTCAGATTCAACCAGAAGAAAGCCTGTATGGTTCTTTCCAAGCTCAGTAACTGTCAGATAATGATAACAGTGGCTAGTAGTTTTCAAACTAATATACAAATGTTGTCTTGCCAAATGAAATGCAAATCTGACTCTGTTTGTCCTCCACTAGGCCTGGTGAAAATGAAACCCAAGTCCACAGTCAGACCCAGCAAGGAGTAAGCCTGTACGGCTCTTTCTAAGCTCAACAGCTGTCACTTTATGATTACACTGGCTAGTAGCATTCACCATAACGTACATTTTTTTTTTTGTTGTTCCAAATGAAATATGAAACTGACTCTTTCTCCTCCATCAGGTATAGCAATAACAGAAACCAGGTCCACGACCAGTACCAGCAGGGACGCAACCTGTAGGGTTCTTTCCAAACTCAGTGACTGTCAGATTATGACTACAGTGACTAACTGCCTTTAAAGTAATGCATACATGTTTATTATAGCAAATGAAATCTGAATCTGATTCCCCTCCTCTTCCATCAGGTATGCTGGTAGTAGAACCCAGGTCTACAACCAGATCCAGGAAGGGGGCACCCTGTATGGTTGTTTCCAGAACTCAACTACTGTCAGATAATAATAACAGTGGCTCACTGTCTTCAAATGAATGTATCAGCTTTTCTCATGCCAAATGAAATATATTTTAATCTGACTCTCCATCAGGCATGTCAGTCATGGAACCCAGGTGTACAACCAAAATTGGCAAGGGGGCAAGATGTAGGTTCTTTCCAAACTCACCTATTGTCAGATTGTGATTGATAATGAGTGACTAGTAGTCTTCAAAACAATGTGCAGTGTTTGGCATTCCAAATGAAATACCTGTACCTGACTCTCCAGATATGGTGGCAATCCAGGTGTAACCAAGGTGCACAACATACGCTGGATGGGGGGCAAGATGTAGGTTCTTTTCAAATTCAGTGACTGTCCAATAATGATTGCAGTTTGTAATAGTCTTCATTTTTGTCAAGTCAAATGAAATAAGATACAGACTCTCCTCCCCCTCCTCCCACAGATATGTCAGTAATGGAAAACAGGTGGGCTCCGTGAACAAGCAAGAAGGCACCATGTAAGGTTCTCTCCAAACTCAGCAGTTGCCAGATTATGATACCAGTGGCTGGTAGTCTATATGTATTGTGGCATGCCAAACAAAAATATGAATCTGATTTGCCTCTTCTATCACTAGGCGTGGCGATGATGGAACTGAGGTCTCCAGTCAGAATCAACCAGAAGAAAGCCTGTATGGTTCTTTCCAAGCTCAGTAACTGTCAGATAATGATAACAGTGGCTAGTAGTTTTCAAACTAATATACAAATGTTGTCTTGCCAAATGAAATGCAAATCTTACTCTGTTTGTCCTCCACTAGGCGTGGTGATAATGAAACCCAAGTCCACAGTCAAATCCAGCAAGGTGTAAGCCTGTACGGCTCTTTCTAAGCTCAACAGCCGTCACATTCTGATTACATTGGCTAGTAGCATTCACTTTAACATACATTTTTTTTGGTGTTCCAAATGAAATAGGAATTTGACTCTTTCTTCTACATCAGGTATAGCAATAATAGAAACCAGGTCCACGACCAGTACCAGCAGGGACGCAACCTGTAGGGTTCTTTCCTAACTCAGTGACTGTCAGATTATGATTACAGTGGCTAACTGTCTTTAAAGTAATGCATACATGTTTATTATAGCAAATGAAATCTGAATCTGATTCCCCTCCTCTTCCATCAGGTATGCCAGTAATAGAACCCAGGTCTACAACCAGATCCAGCAAGAGGGCACCCTGTACGGTTGTTTCCAGAACTCAGCTACTGTCAGATAATAATTAGAGTGGCTCATTGTCTTCAAATGAATGTATCCGTTTTTGTTATGCCAAATGAAATATATTTAAATCTGACTCTCCATCAGGCATGTCAGTAATGGAACCCAGGTGTACAACCAGAACTGGCAAGGGGGCAAGATGTAGGTTCTTTCCAAACGCACTAACTGCCAGATTGTGATTACAGTGGCTAGTAATCTTCAAAACAATGTGCAGTGTTTGGCATGCCAAATTAAATACTTGTACCTGACTCTCCAGATATGGTGGTAATGGAACCCAGGTGTACAACATACACCGGACAGGGGGCAAGATGTAGGTTCTTTTCAATGCAGTAACTGTCCAATAATGATTACAGTTTCTAGTAGTCTTCAGTTTTTGTCAAGTCAAATGAAATAAAACACAGACTCTCCTCCCCCTCTTCCCACAGATATGTCAGTAATGGAAAACAGGTGGACTCTGTGAACAAGCAAGAAGGCAGCATGTAAGGTTCTCTCCAAACTCAGCAGCTGCCAGATTATGATGCCAATGGCTAGTAGTCTATATGTATTGTGGCATGCCAAAGAAAAATATGAATCTGATTTGCCTCCTCTTCCACTAGGCGTGGTGATGATAGAACTGAGGTCTCCAGTCAGAACCAGCCAGAAGAAAGCCTGTATGGTTCTTTCCAACCTCAGTAACAGATTATGATTACAGTGGCTAACTGTCTTTAAAGCAATGCATACATGTTTATTATGGCAAATGAAATCTGAATCTGAGCCCCCTCCTCTTCTACCATGTATAGTGGTAATGGAAACCAGTATTACAACCTAAACCAGCAAGGACAAAGCTTGTATGGTTCTAACCAAGCTCATTAACTGTCAGATAGTGATTACACTGGATACTAGTTTTCAAGGTAATATACAAATTTTGTCTTGCCAAATGAAATATGAATCTGACTGTGTTCCTCCTCCATCAGGCATGACAGTGATGAAAACCAGGCCCACAACCAGAACCAACAGGGACACAATCTGTATGTTTTTTTTTTTTTGTTTGTTTGTTTTTCCCAGACTCAGTGACTGCCAGATTATGATTACAGTGGTTAAATGTCTTCAATATAATGTGTACATTTTATTATGCCAAATGAAATCTGAATCTGAGGCTCCATCTCTTTCACCAGGCATCGTGGTGATGGAGACCAGGTGTACAATGAGACCCAGCAAGGAGATAAATTGTATGTTTTTCCCCAAACTCAGTGACTGTCAGATTATGACTACAGTGGCTATCTGTCTTTAAAGTAATGCATACATGTATATTATGGTAATAAATAAATAAATAATCTGAATCTGAGTCCCCCTTCTCTTCCATCAGGCATCGTGGTGATGGAGACCAGGCGTACAACAAGACCCAGTGAGGAGACAGTCTCGTTTGACGGTTCTGACTCCAGAAAATTTATGGATGTAGCCAGTATTTCTGTTACTGCATAATCTGTAGGCCAGTTTTATTGCTTTGTTTTGGATGATTTGGAGTTGTTGCAACTGGTTTTCAGAAAGTGTAATCCAGAATGGCATGGCATATTCAAATATGTAATGAATGTTGCTGATGTAAAGCTCTGTTTTTCCTGCCAGCGAGTGCTTTGAGGTGATGAACTGTTTTTGGGTTTCTGTAGTGATTTTGCTGAGTGGTCCACTGCATATGTAGCTGTGATGTGGCACCAAGGAATTTTGCTGTTTAGTTATGTTAACAGGGTTGCCATAAAATTAAATATTGATCGAGTGCCTGTGAGAATGGTTTTTGGTTAACATGATACGTTGGGTTTTTCTTTGCGTTTTGTTTTATTCTTCATTTGTTTGACCAGACTTCACCTTCTTGAAAGCAAATGTGGATATTTTCTTGGCAGTGAGTCGTGGTGATTTTGAGCTTGTCCAAGCTTTGGCATAATTAAAATGAGCATAATAAAATGTGCAATAAAAATGAGCGTGTCCTTGGTTGCAGCCAACTTTATGTACATGTTAAAAACCCTCACATAATTATATATTGCAACAAATTCTAGACAGATCACAGTGCAAATGCAAGATCACTTCAAAGAAGACAACGAAAAAAACTGCTGAATGCCAAATGCTTTAAATTGCTTAGGTGCAAAGGTCACACATGCAAATTCAGGCAGCTAATTGCTCTGCATATAAAAGAGACTTTGAATGTTTTTGTCCTCTGAAATGGAGCTCTGTGCCAACGTCCTGAAAGGAGGAGCTCAAACTTCTGGACTGCCCCTTTCCAGGACAGTCAAATATGGCCTGGGCCTTTACTGGCTGACAGTCCAGCCTAGCCTATTCTTATTTGCCAGATTCTACTTCCCAAACCAGGCCACAATATAAAAAGGACAAAACAGTCTCACTGAAACGTCTGTAACACAAAGTCACAGTGCTCACATTAAAGAGTTAATTTTTTCTCAGTAATTACAAACATTGTTGAACTTTTTTTTTTTTTAGAAATTGCATCTATATTTGGTTGGAAGCAAAAGTTTTTGTCAAACACAACTCAAACTCAAATATTTTTATTTTCTGCTAGGACAGTTTAATTCCCCTCTATATTTGTCAGTTTCAGGTAGGGTGCTGATCTCCTAAAGCCAATAATCATGAAAAGACTCAAGGACTCAACTCAAGAAAAGACTCCTTGTGATGCCAAGTCATCCACTACTGACCCATGACCTGGGCCAGTAGTTCCTTCTACATTAACACCTGGTTTAACCCAATTAGGGTGTGGCTTTCACAACAACCCCCAAATGTCCAACCTAAAAGGGACCAAACAGAACAGCTTGGTGAGAGTTTGTTTGACCAAATTGTCTTTCATTTGATGAATTAAAGAGAAATCCTGACTTTGGTGATCCTTTTTTATAAGTTTGGTACAGCCGCTTGCCAAGTGTGCACCCTTGACGAACAGGTACACTGACTTCCAGTTGGGATGTGTCTAGTTGCTGGAATAGTGATGACAATGGGGTGCATAGTCACAGTTATCCCTCTAGCATCATTTCAGAATAGGGGAGCAAGGGGTACAACCTAACATTTCAGGCCAAATGCAAAAAAATGTAGGATATGTAGGAGTTAGAGAACTCATTTTTTTTTTTATACAAGCAACATACACATCTCTGCTACAAATGAACACTTTGGGCTCTAGTTTCGCAGACCTGGCGAGGCGGGGGCGTAGCGCAGATGCGCTTCGCCACCTGGGTGTGGCCAGGCGGATTTTCCAAGTTTGGCACGCCGTTCTCGGTGGCGCAAGTACTCCGCCATCCCTCCTACCGGCGCAAGGGAGGAGAGAAGGCGTGGAGTGGGTTTGACACAGCCGATTCACATGTAACCAATCAAATGAGCCCCTGTCCTCGCCTTTAAAATGCGCTGCGTGAAGGCTTAATGAAAGTTTACACAGCTGACATGGAGGTCTATTGCCGGAGGCGGAGCGGAGCTCAGGAGACAGGCGCGGAGCGGAGACCGGCGAGCAGTGCGGACACGTCACCAAAACCTCACAGGCAGGCTTCCGGAATTGTCAGGCACATGAACGATGCAATAAATACCGAAAAAAACACTATTCAATGCTACGATCACAATCAGCACATACATATATCTCCATATCAACTGTCCCGTCACAGCTGATGTCAGATCAAAGGAGATTGGCACCGTTTGTGCTGATTGTGAGGTTTTGGTGATGTGCGCCAGCCAGCCAAACTTCCACTGCGCCAGCTCCGCTCCGCCTTGCGCTGAAAGTAGACGTGGTTTCAGATTGCGAGCTTTTGGCGCACCTCGGCGAAGCCTTTTGGCTCAAAACTGTCACTACGCCAAGCCGAATCTGTCGGCACCTCCCCCCGCTGCGCCACCACTCCCATCTCGGCGAACCTCCGCCTGCGAAACTTGGACACTGTCCGCCTCTGCCGCTTCGCCGGTCGAAACTAGCTCTGCGCGGGGTTCGCCTCACTGCGCCACCCCGCGCTGCGCCGGGAAACTAGAGCCCATAAACTTTGTTTCTAGAACCTACCATTTCAGTGGAATTTCACCCTAAGTGGAAGAAGAGAAATGAAGAAGAAGAAGAGAAGAGAAGAAGAGAAATTAACCCCACAGGTGGGGTTAATTGTAACGAAGCGAGTCTTAGTTGTAACACTTACAGAAAGGTTTGGTTTAACACAGTTTAATACAATCTCATCTACATTCTACTGGGGGATACTGATTGTGTAGGCCATCAGTGGTGTAGTGGAGTCCCCCACTACACTAAACTCCCTCTCTCTCCAGAGGTCATGGCCCCAATCTGGCGTTTTCCTCTTGGAGCAAGAACCCGGAAAGTGAATGAGAGTGATAATTGTAATTAGTATTTATATTTATGTATTGGATCTTTATCTTTAATCGTATTTATATGTAGGTATGTATATATATGTATATTTATTTATTTATTTAGACTCCTCCATGATGATAGAGGCTCACATGTTATATCCACACACACATGCTCCACCTTGTGCGCACATGCGCGTGCACGGGTGCACGGATGCGCGGACGCGCACACGCGCGTGCACGGACGCGCACGCACAGCTACACTACGTAGCTAACGTTACTCTTATGTTAGTGACAAATATGCAGTTGTTTTTATTGCGGCTTAGTTGTAACACTGCGTTACAACCAACCCCACTGTGTAGTCACTGGTCTCAAACCTGACTAGCACTCGCTATGAGTTAGCTAAATGTTTTGAATCAGTGCTATGTTTTGGGCAACATGACGCTTAATACGTTGATGTAAGACTGGATTTGGTAATGCACACACACAGTTCAGTAGTCAAAAAATTATAAGGGTAAAGAAATTCACTTACATGGTGGTAAAACACACTTGTGCACATATCTCCTCCAAAATGCAGCCAATTCTCCCCAAAATTCGCGCTGGCCTCTCTTATGATTATGTGATGAAATAACCAGAAGCACTTGCCGGTTGACCTTGTGCAACTACTTAAAAAGTCTGTGTTAAAACTAACCCCGCGTTAGGTCTAACCCCGCGCTCCCCTACACATGTAACATGAAGCAAGAAAAAACTAATATCTATTTTATGATTGCAATCAACAGATCTGGTTCAATTTGTTATTATCTCATAAATAACAGAATTAGGCAGTGTGTGATGAATAGTTTTGAGCACATATATTTCAGCTGATATTTCAGCTCATAAATGTGATCAAAACTGCAGATGAACAATGCCAAGTCATTTTCTGCTTCACACTCACTGGATTTCCTAACTGGGAAAAAGGAGAGGTAAACAGGAAATAAGGGGTTAGGATTACACAGATAATTTTTTATTTCGCAAAATTATGTGTGTTGGCCCTAAAAGGTCACCATCGCCAAGTGCATCAAAAACACCTTAGTACCAGCTTGGGAGGTGTGAGATTAGAAGGAGCATCCAGGAGAAACTGGACAACTAAGATACTGAAAGAGAGAGCTGCCAGTTTGTGTATTAGAGGCCGAGTTACATTACATCAAACGTTGAAATAGAAACTTGACTTCGACCTGAGCTTCAAATCTGTCAAATAAAATGACAAAGCCTGCCTTTTCGACCTCTGGCAGTGTTCAGCTTTTTAAACTAAATGTGATGCTGAGAAGCTCATTTATGTGTTTATCTTAGTAGACTATATTACTATAATGCCTTCACTGGTCTACCAAAACAAAAGACAAAAGGTAAAGCTCATCCTGAAATCCACAGCTCATATTTCAACTAAAACAAAGAAGGGGGACCATATTACTCCTGTCCTAGCCTCCCCCACTGGCTCAGAGTGACATGGCAAGCATTTACTCAAAACTGTTTCTTCAGCAAGTTTGTAGCCCACCCCAGGCTTAAGCCCTAGACTTGTTAGAGTGTGAGGTACAGCATATATGACAAAGGGCACATCACATTTCAGCTGATTTGATAAACGTGATCAAAACTGATGCAGATGAACAATGCCAAGTCGTCTTCTGCTTCACACTCACTGTATTTCCTAACCAAGAAAAACTAGAAGTAAACAGACACTTGTCCCAGAGATAAGGGGATTACACTGATAAATTTCATGCTTATTTCACAATAAGCCTTGTCAGTTGAGTCTAAAGGGTGCTCACCTCAGTCCAAGGTGACATTGTCCACCTTTAATGTTTTGTGTTGTTTATCCATGTTATTTCATGGTTCTTGTTAGTTCTTGTCAAAACATGGAAAAAACATGATTTCACTATCTTAAGAAAAAAATTAATAAAATCTGACCAAACAGGCGTTCTTCCCACACCCAAAAACTATAATTAAGATTGAAAAATTAGTGATCACAACATCACATAATAGACATAACATATTAGAACTACAAAACCTATGGCGCAGGACACCTCAGTGTGTTGCAACTCCGCGCAGATTGTAGTTCTGGTACGCCTCTTCCGGGTTAGGGTATAAGTTGTGAAATTAGGTTTAAAAAACATACATAAGGTAGTTTTTCAACACCAAAAGTATAACCTTAACACGTAGCCTATGTTTATATCATGAATAAAGATATGTTATGAAAAAAAATATATATATATAAATCTTTAGTGCTATTTTGACGTGTTTCCGCGGTTTTTCCACCCGCTCTGTTTCGCTGACTGAAAGGGTTGTGTTCAATGGCGTAACATATCAGCATATTATCAACTTTCATGCACTTTATTACAGTTTATTGACTTTATTGATGAAAGTCAAATCAGACACGTCGCTGATAAACACTAGGATTATGGGTAATGTAGTGCTTCTCCGTGATATGACCTCGCAAATAAAATGTGTTTTCTTAAAATAAAGTTGATATTATACGGGACTTGTGGACTCGGCTGAAGCACATGCCATCGTTACACATCCTCATAGCTCGTGGTAAGTCTGCCTTGGATGGTTACAACGTTATGGCTAATAATCAGACCTTTTTCCAGAATATCAATTAAATTTGCACTTCCGGGATCTATGAACCACCACCCACAGCGTGACGTCACGGATCCTCGCTGACCTTCAGTGGACACTGTTTGTGTGGTGACCACACGGAATTAAAACCATAGAAATCGATTAAAACAGGTTACATGCGAGGAGCACGTAATGCGTTATTAGGAGGTCATGCTCATTTCACGGATTTCTGTGAGAGCAGGTTAACCCCACGCCTCCCTCCTCGGATTTCCACGGTGACAGTGAGGACAATACTTCCGAGCGGAAGCTACATCAGCGATAGTGGTAGCAGCGTCCATAGCAACAGCCATAGCAACGATAGAAACCAGAAAGAATCTTCGTAATAACTAACAAAGTAAACATATGCATTAACTGAACGAAGATTTTGGAAATAAAATGTACATTTCCCGCTAGAAATGTTATCACAACGCATTTGAATGCATAAGCTCTCTTAAAATATTGCATTTTCCACTGAGAATAAAAGGAATGTCCGCCATTTATTTTGTTTTCACAGAAAGACCAGCCTGCAGCGCATAGGTCACGTGATCACAACTTTCTGGTTCACAATTACGTGGGAAATATACGAATTATAGTGCAATATTTTTCGTAGGAATTTGTACGAACGTTGAATGAGAACAGCCTGAGGGATTTGCATGGTTGAGATCTTGATAGATGCTTGGAGGCTGAGTGACACAGAGGAGGAAGATGCTGAAGAGTGCAGGTGTCATTGGTGCACTGGTGAGAGACAGTATGACGATCTTTCTGCTGTGTTTTATAAGAAATATTTTATTGTCTAAAACCCCAATTGCTCTGTACCAACAGTTTTCATGCAACAAGGCATGCATCAAGAGATTGTTTTTCACTTCCTCTTTCAAAAACTAATACAGGGCAGCATACTATCATGTACAGTGGAACAGTGCCATCAGAAATTACACAATCAGCAAGCAAAACTGTTTTTAAAACGAGGTTAAAGAAATACCTAATGGCTTAGAATGCCACATTATATGATATTTAACAAGGAACTATTTTGGGTCATTTCATTTTTTTTAAATTCACTGTACATGTTTTTAATAATATTATATTATTATGAGTTGTATTAGATTTTTTACTGATTATATATCTGATTCCTTCTTGATAGAATGGCGGTATTTGGTCATTGGTGTAATTATTGTTACTGGAAGTCAGTGTTGTCTGTTTCATTGCCTTATGTTTGATTGTGTTTATCTTTTTGCAATAGGATGTCATTTTTGTGTTGTGATGTAATGTTCACTTATGTGGACCCCAGGAAGAGTAGTTACTACCTTGCTAATGACTAATGGGGATCCAAACAAACAAACATACAAATAAACAAACAAACAAAAAAATGAATAGACTAAGTAACTATTCCATTACTCCACCACTGTACTACTAGTGATGTTTTGTATACATTAGCAACCACTGATTTTGAAATCTCAATCAAGAGATTCCACCCTACCCTGATGAATAAATCTGCATTATTATTATTATGCATCAAAACAGCTCTGTAGGTGAATATGTTACTGCTCATTTTATAATTGTGTGTGTGTCCGTGTGTGTGTGCATGTGCGTGTGCGCGCGCGTGTGTGTGTGTGTGTGTGTGTGACTGACAATGTGTTTGTACCTTCCATCTAAAAACTTCCACCTTACTGTCTCTCAGGTCCCTGCATTGCTAAACAGTGATCAGCATCAATCTGTAACCAGCTGTGTGTTTTCCTTTATTTACAATGAGGACGTAATCCAAGAGGATCGGCTTCTCTGAACCACAAGAGGAGGTAATTGGGGTGAATGCATACAAATGAGTTCAGTTCTAAGGTCTGCTACATAGGTGCATGTTACATAATGATTGTGTGCTGAAGACGATGTTAGTGGTTTCCCTCATATGGGGAGCCTACATTTTTTTCAGTTTGTTATATGGTTTGTTTATATGGCTGCATTAGTATTGCAACAGCCTTGGTGTTGGTACAAGGATAATAATATGATGTAGTCTTTTCTATCAAGGGTCATCAAAAAGCTGAAGTCTGAAAGAGGACTACTTTGTGACTTTTGTTAAAGATTAAATTTAACTTGAAAATGTAATAATGTCATTTTACACAAGTGTGACAAAAATGGAGCTTGAAGTAGTTCAGGCAACATACAGTAGGCTAGATGTCTGTGCAATGGAACTGTTACTCACAGCCAGCTATTACAGAGAAAAGGTTGTGCACACTTTGCTCTCATGACCATTTTAAAGTTGGTTACCTGTGTTTACAAAGCGGTTATTAATACATATTGGCCAGTCATTCCTCTAACAAATCCTTAACTAGTTTGCTTGTACATCTATGGCACTCTGCTGCCACTGTCACCTGTCTCACCATCAACACAGCCATCATCATCATCATCTTCATCATCATCACCACCACTACCACCATCATTATCAGCTTAGATGAAGCTGCTTTATTAGGGCCCGAGCCCTCCCAGGGAGAAGGGCCCTATTGTTATTAGTCTAGAGTTGCTTTCAGATGTACACAATGTACATGTACACCATAAACATATAATACACAAAATCCATAACCCTAACCTGCAACAAATCCTGACTGTAAAATTCTGCAAATTTCTCAACCGTGAGAAACACAGTTGAGAAAAGAAAAGCACATGTCATACAATGCAACACCCACAAGCACAAACCCTGAAGTCAAAGTCAGTGAAAGCCTGCAGCCTTCTCACCAGTGTAACTGAGCTTGTGCATGCTTGCTTCACCTTTTCACATGAGCAGGTGTGCAGCTTGAAAACAAGGCTACACTCAAACATTGACAAACGCTCAGAATTCACTCAATGAGATTATCTGTGCATATTTGCTCACAAAATTATATGTGCAGTTACAAATCTGTTCTTGCATGTAGAAAATGTTTTCACATAATCATATATATATATATATATATATATATATATATAGTACAGGCCAAAAGTTTGGACACACCTTCTCATTCAATGCGTTTTCTTTATTTTCATGACTATTTACATTGTAGATTTGTAGATTCTAACTGAAGGCATCAAAACTATGAATGAACACATGTGGAGTTATGTACTTAACAAAAAAAGGTGAAATAACTGAAAACATGTTTTATATTCTAGTTTCTTCAAAATAGCCACCCTTTGCTCTGATTACTGCTTTGCACACTCTTGGCATTCTTTCGATGAGCTTCAAGAGGTAGTCACCTGAAATGGTTTTCACTTCACAGGTGTGCCTTATCAGGGTTAATTAGTGGAATTTCTTGCTTTATCAATGGGGTTGGGACCATCAGTTGTGTTGTGCAGAAGTCAGGTTACTACACAGCCGACAGCCCTATTGGACAACTGTTAAAATTCATATTATGGCAAGAACCAATCAGCTAACTAAAGAAAAACGAGTGGCCATCATTACTTTAAGAAGTGAAAGGTCAGTCAGTCCAGAAAATTGCAAAAACTTTAAATGTGTCCCCAAGTGGAGTAGCAAAAACCATCAAGCGCTACAACGAAACTGGCACACATGAGGACCGACCCAGGAAAGGAAGACCAAGAGTCACCTCTGCTTCTGAGGACAAGTTCATCCGAGTCACCAGCCTCAGAAATCGCAAGTTTACAGCAGCTCAGATCAGAGACCAGATAAATGCCACACAGAGTTCTAGCAGCAGACCCATCTCTAGAACAACTGTTAAGAGGAGACTGCGTGAATCAGGCCTTCATGGTCAAATAGCTGCTAGGAAACCACTGCTAAGGAGAGGCAACAAGCAGAAGAGATTTGTTTGGGCCAAGAAACACAAGGAATGGACATTAGACCAGTGGAAATCTGTGCTTTGGTCTGATGAGTCCAAATTTGAGATCTTTGGTTCCAACCGCCGTGTCTTTGTGAGACGCAGAAAAGGTGAACAGATGCAAGGGCGCACATTTCCCTTAGACATTGGGGGGGACACATTTAGCGGGGGGTCAGGGGGTCCTCCCCCTGGAAATTTTGAGTATCTTACATTTAATTTCCTGCATTCTGGTGAATTTTATGCATCAGTTTACTAGGAAAATAGGCCTATATTTCATAAAATGTAAAGGGAAAACAACATTCAGATAAGCTAGCCAAGTAAACACCATGGGGTCTATTTTCCCGGCGCAGCGCAGGGTGGCGCAGTGAGGTGCACCCCGAGCAAACCTATTTTCGACCAGCGCAACCCATGGGGCGCACAGTTTCTATTTTCGCAGACCGAGGCGCCGAGATGGGAGTGGCGGCGCAGCAGGGGGAGGTGTCTACAGATTCAGCTTGGCGCAGTGACAGTTTCGTGCCAAAAGGCTTTGCCGAGGTGCGCCAAAAGCTCGCCATCTGAAACCACGTCTACTTTCGGCGCAAGGCGCAGAGGGGCTGGCGCAGTGGAAGTTTGGCTGACAGGCGGGCAGTGCGCACACGTCACCACAACCTCACAGATTGTCAGGCACAGTAAAAATGCAATAAATAACCACAAAAACCACTATT
This sequence comes from Myripristis murdjan, assembly GCF_902150065.1. NCBI lineage: Eukaryota > Metazoa > Chordata > Actinopteri > Holocentriformes > Holocentridae > Myripristis > Myripristis murdjan. The sequence goes on from NC_044003.1 coordinate 14,301,607, forward strand.
CAATGCTACTATCTCAATCAGCACATAAATGTATCTCCATATCGACTGTCCCGACACATCTGATGTCAGATCAAAGGAGATTGGCACCGTTTGGCATGCGTAATGGAAACCCAACCTGATCACCTGTCAGTCAAACAGTGTGTCCAGTACGGTGATGTCTTTTTTCCAGTCATGCTGTCTGGCGCTGCTCCTGTTAACTACACAGTTCTTCTTCCATATATATAAATATTCCACACTGGGTTTCCGTTATCCAGTAATCACCGGACTTTGACTGGTAAAATCTGCCAAAGTCCAGTAATTTTTAAATGTCCAGTGAAAATATTCCCTCTAAGCACAATTTGAATTTTATTATTATTTTATTATTTTTAAAACAGTCAATTCCCACGAAATTTTATTTATTTATTTTTCTTAAAAAATTGCCTGCGTGATCCCTGTCTCCAGTGTGCCGGAGAGGGAGAGAGAGAGGCTTTTCTCTGCAGAAACGGATCAAAACAGCGCAGCGAAGTCGCCTAGAGAACAAGGTCACAAGACTGATGCGCATTGCAAGTTGTGGAGAGACACTTGAGACTTTTGATTTTAATTCAGCTGCTGAATTAAGCTTTTATTGCATCTATTGGATTTCAAGTTGGCAGCATGCCGCGTTATTAAAATGGTATGAGCCAGTTTTTTTTTGTTTTTGTTGTTTTTTTTTTTTTGTTATTTTGTTGTATTTTTTTTTTTTTTTTTTGGCAAATTGTAGTTGCAATTGCTTGCAATTGTATGCAATGTTCATGTTAAAAAAGCACGGGCTTGTGCAATATTTATTTATTTTAGACGTTACTCACATGAGTCAATTGACGGCACTTATTTTATTTGATATAGCCTATACTTTTCAATAAAAAATATTACGCTATAAATTGACATGCCTCGATATCATTCTTATATAATATATAATATATATAATTTTAAGCTAAATCAATTCAGATAATATTTGACTGGAATTTCAAACATTTGTCTGGTAAATTGAAAACCTGCCAGTCACGTTGTCCAGTGCCAATTTTTTTCCAGGGGGAACCCCTTATTTCACACAAATCGAAAATGTAAATTGCATCACGTCCTTGCCAGACACTGGACGTTTAGAACAGCAAATGTAAAAGCTTTACTGGATTTTGATTACTCTCTAGTGTGCTGTTGCATCAGTAAGTGATGGAGTAGAAAGTTGCAAATCAAACATGTATTTATATGAATATGGCGAGGATTATCCTTTGAGGTAAAAATATTCATTAAAAACGGGGGCTTCACAGTTAAATTTGCTCGTAAAAATCAATAACTTTAACAGGTAGTTCCAGCAACATTCCAGCAGCCAAGACTGGCCTCACTGTCCTGATAATTTACGTTCTGGGGTCCGTTTCACGAAGCAGGTTCAACAAACTCCTTTACCCCGAACTCTGAGTTGATCTACTCTGAGAGAGGAAACTCTGAGTTTTCGGTTCCAGAACAGCTGATTTGAGTCAGTTTGATCAACTCGGAGTAGTTTCACCCGGAGGTAAGCGCGTAACCCACAGCTGGAAAAAGACAGCGTCAATGGAGCCTCGATTTGGTGATTCACCATGGCAACGGGGAAGCGTCAGGCTGCGTTTTTCACCCCAGTTGAATTGGAAATCTTAATGCGTTCATACAGCGAGTTTGTACGGAGCCCCTAAAGTCCCAAAAGTTTTTTGTTTTTTTTTTATCTTGTGCGCACAAGTTATTATCTTGTGGGAACAAGTTATTTATCTTTTGCGCACTATGAACTATACTCATGCGTCTCTAACGACTTCGGATGCAAACAGCAACCATATAATGGAGAAAACTAAGCTAATCAAGTTTTATTTTTATCTTGGAATGCTGTTTGCTGTTTGAATGGAAGTCGTTGGTTCATAGTGCGCACAAGATAAATAACTTGTGCGCACAAGATAAAAAAACAAAACAAAAAACAAAACAAAACTTTTGCGACTTTAGGGGCTCCGTAAGTTTGAACATGTTTTTTTTTTTTTTTTTTTTTTTTTTTTTTCTCAAAGGTGAGGGAGACGGCAAGGGAGAGCATTGCTGCTCGGGTCAGTGCGTAAGTTTAAATGGAGTCCGTTGCAATCACAATAATATTACAGGGGGAAACTGCTTGAATTGTAGCCAATTTATTTATTTCATTTAGGTGCAATCCCGCGGGGGAGAAGCGCACTTGGCAGCAGCTTAAGATGAAATATAAAAACACTGTTCAAACAGGTAAAACATCTATGCGCGGTCTTATAACCATCTCCCGACGAATATTTAATTCTGTGCGCAGTAACACTGCACCTTCATCATGCCTGACTAATTTATCAAACATAACTTCATTTTTCAAAAAACGTGATCCAATTGAGGCTGCCGACAAATGGAAACGTGTTCAGAAAAAATATATTAATACACTGTGAAAAAAGCAGCTACTCTATCGCTGAGGATCGATCAAAGACGAAAGCCGGCCTACCGTCTACAGCCATTGACATAAGGCATGCAGCGCAAGAGGGGGTGCCAAAGTAAAAATGGTATGGTCCAAGCATAGGGGTGTAAGGTTTTTTGGAAAACAATTATGAACGATTTTACAAGTGTTTTGTCACTCTGTATTGGGGGGCAAATTTATCTTTTATAAATATTGGGGGGGACTTGTCCCCCCTGACCTCCCCTAAATTTACGCCCTTGAACAGATGGATTCCACATGCCTGGTTCTCACTGTGAAGCATGGAGGAGGAGGTGTGATGGTGTGGGGGTGTTTTGCTGGTGACACTGTTGGGGATTTATTCAAAATTGAAGGCACACTGAACCAGCATGGCTACCACAGCATCCTGCAGCGACATGCCATCCCATCCGGTTTGCGTTTAGTTGGACGATCATTTATTTTTCAACAGGACAATGACCCCAAACACACCTCCAGGCTGTGTAAGGGCTATTTGACCAAGAAGGAGAGTGATGGAGTGCTGCGGCAGATGACCTGGCCTCCACAGTCACCGGACCTGAACCCAATCGAGATGGTTTGGGGTGAGCTGGACCGCAGAGTGAAGGCAAAGGGGCCAACAAGTGCTAAACACCTCTGGGAACTCCTTCAAGACTGTTGGAAAACCATTTCAGGTGACTACCTCTTGAAGCTCATCGAGAGAATGCCAAGAGTGTGCAAAGCAGTAATCAGAGCAAAGGGTGGCTATTTTGAAGAAACTAGAATATAAAACATGTTTTCAGTTATTTCACCTTTTTTTGTTAAGTACATAACTCCACATGTGTTCATTCATAGTTTTGATGCCTTCAGTTAGAATCTACAATGTAAATAGTCATGAAAATAAAGAAAACGCATTGAATGAGAAGGTGTGTCCAAACTTTTGGCCTGTACTGTACATACACATATATATATATATATGTGTATGTACAGTGTGTGTGTATATATATATATATATATATATATATATATACACACACACACATATATATATATATATATGTGTGTGTGTGTGTGTGTGTGTGTGTGTGTGTGTGTGTATATATATATATATATACATATATATATATATATATATTCATATTTCATATTTATATATATTTTTTTGTTTTTGACTCAGACGTGTTCATGCAAATTTATGTTACATATTCAAAAATAATGATTAAAAATTCAAAAGTCTAATACTCAGTTTACAGGCTAATATTTCTTAAAGCTTGAAACACTGAAAACTCGAATTCATAGACAGTGTGTCCAGCTTTGAAGTATTATTGCAAAATACTACACACAGATTGAGGAAATGAACCCGGGCATCTAATACCCACCCATAAACCACACTAGCCTTGTCCATATAAAGACAAACAACTGCACAGAGATTCCACATCACCAGCTGATGTGTCCTCGACTGTCTGTCTATCTTTGATGCTCAGTCTGTGGACAGGTAAGTTATGAATGTGATATTATGATTCTACCAATTTAAGGAAGATAATGACTTAGAGGTGCATGCTGAAGATGGGCACTGGATTGTACTTTTGTACTCTGAACCATAGAAACAACAACTTTCAGCAAAAATGCATGAGCATGAACATAAAGCACAACATTAATGCAATTCATTTAACACATTATTGATTTCATTGATACATGAGTCCACTGTGTAATGTGTTTGGTTTCTGCCTTCAGGATGAAGTGGGCTGTGAGCTTCCCTTTGCTGGTGCTGGTCATCCTCATGACCAGCACCAGCAATGTTGGGGCACAAGGTAAATCTCAAACAAACATTCATTTTCAGTTACTGTTTCAGTTACATTCAAATTCAGTTGCTGTTCTCTTCAACATGGATGTTTCAGTGGGCAAGACAGAGGGTTTCAGCTGCTTTTAGAGTATCTAGAGTTGACTGAGAATGGTGCTATAAACAACCAAGAACCAGATGCAGATGCACCTGCAGATGCATTTTTCAGCACTGCAGGCAAAAAGGGGGTCCTATTTTGTATGAGCTAGATGTACCTAATAAAGTGGTGGCCAACTGTAAATTTCAGTTTTTGAACATTTATGACTACCTACATGTTGTTACACACATTTACTGCACTATATTCAGCCATGCAGGTGCACTGGAAAAACAAAAGATTGCATTAAACCATATATTTGCAAATTTTGTTAGCTTAGTGTATTTGGCAACACTTCATGATTAGTCATTTGCCATCATTTACAAGGTATTACCTAAAAAGAAATTTAATTTTGCAACAGAAGAAGATCCTCAGTAGATTGATATACTGATCCTTTGCCATTTAATGTCTTTTGGAATCATTACAGACAGTGTTAATTACTGGAAAACCATTAAGAAATAATTTACACATTACTACATTACCGATATTCCACATGATTACCTATTATATTACACATTCATTCACAAATTACTTAGACACATTTTTAACATGATTTGTAAAAAAACATTAATTAATGTTAAATAATGTGTGGTAAAACATTTCTGTTTTAACAATTCATTATAAGCATTAACCATGTATGATATGCTCTCTAATAAACCACTGATATTAATAATTCATAGTGATGATTTAATATGATTACTAACGAAAAGTTAATTAATCTAGCCCTAAGAAGTCATGTCATTATTTGGATCTCAGCTGTTGGCACTTGTTGGCCTTACTAGGCAAAAAAAAAAAAAAAAAAAACATTCCAATTCTTTGTGCATTTTGGTTTAAGACAAAAAGGTCTAGCACTACCCATAAGGTCACTAAACTTAAAACATGGGGAGCATGAAATGTGCTCACCAAATTGTATATGTTATCAGCTTTTATTTATTTGCATTTCCAGTGTCGCAGTGTTACATTTTTTCCTGTCAACAGCAAGCTGTGTTTGCTATACAAGACATGCTGAGCTTGACTAATCATTTCAAAGATGCATTCAAAGATAACAAAATGGCCCAGAAATGTAATACTACTTTGCTGTGATATCATGTGTTCATACAGTTTTTATCTCTTGTCAGATTTGTTAAGAGGCTTTTGTGAAAGATGTCTCCACTTTTCTCGTGACAGGTAAAGACTTCTGACAAGTAATTACTATTACTATCATGAAACAAAAAAAGATTTAAAGATGTGAAGTAATGTAAAATAATAATAATAATAATAATAATAATAATAATAATAATAATTGGAAGCCAATAAAGTATTAAACAAACTGGGAAAAATTCATTTAAAAAATGAAAAAAAATCAAGGTTATCCAAATTTTGCCAGAAAGGATGTAGATTTTGGGTAAAGGGGACGTTCCCACAGAGAAGCACAACTTGGAAGAACGGCCCTAAACTCCAAGTTATAATTTGAGTGCAACAACACACCTGCTTGTACTTGACCACCCCTCACTCTAACCAGCCAAGTCTTGATATCCTCCTACTTTTCATTGTAACTCCCATCTCACCCTCACCAGCTGACCCTCACAGACCCCACTGGTGTCTTTCACAGAGTTTCTCTGTGTGAATGGCCACTAAGTTGCATGAACTGACTTTGAGAGTAATAACACCACCACCACCACCAACAACAACAACAATAGTTGCTGTTTTAATGTGCTGTTGTTTCACCATATTTAAATGGGGATCGATTCTCAGCATGTGTATAAAACTTGTCATCATGCTAAGTAATTTCTGAATTGTGCCTTTTCCCTCAGAGCAATATGCAACATCTGTCGTAATCTTGGCCATTTCGGTGGTGGCCGCCAGCAGAACCAATCAGGAGGCACCATGTATGTTATGTTTTGGATTTTGTTTTTTTATATGAATTCATCAGCTGTCATACAGTATCTTCAAAGTATATATAAATTGTGTCGTGCCATATTAAAGCTTAATCTGGTTCCCTTCCTCTATCACCAGGTACGGTGGAAACGGTGGACACCAAACCTACAACCAGATCCAGAAGGAAGGCGATGTGTATGTTTCCTTTCAAATGCTGCACCAACCCAGCAGTTGTTCATTATTATTATTATTATTATTATTATTATTATTATTATTATTACAGAGGCTAGTAGTTTCCAAAGTAAAGTTTTGTCATGCAAAAGAAAATCTAAATCTCATTCTGTTACTCCTCCTACAGGTATTCAAATGTTGGACAGCAGCACATTCACCATGGTGGCGTTCAGTTTCATATAACCATTGGCAAATGATTAAACCTTCAAGTTCAGGCTTCAAATGCAACATGAGACCAACTACTGCACTAGTAGTTGCATGTTTGCACCAGTCAAGGTTACGAGATGTTTTTCACAGCTATAACTGCTTTTGAAATGTCAGTCACCATTTTTCACTGTGCCTCAATTAATAAGTGTGCAATCTAAAGGTCAGAGCAACTCTCCTTTGTGTTGTTAAAGCAAATAATTTACTTTTATGTGATTTCAAGATTGGAGTAAGATAATTAAGACCATAATTATTAATTTTATCTGGAGAAAATTCTGTTTTGGGACAGGGGGTGGGGTCAATTTTTTTTTTTTTCTCTTCGTTCTTTTGGGACTTTATGTATCTGTCGCTCACCATCTAGGAATGCAGGAGGTTTGTGTTTTCAGCTTTGGTTAATCTAAAACAAAACCAAAAAAAAAAAAAAAAAAAATGTACTGTTGAGTCTGTCTCAGGTCATCTGGGATCAGTCTGCTAAAAAATGTCCGCTAGACATAGTTAGATCAAGCTTCCACTGGAGCAGAAATTCAGACCGACTCTAATTACTTTTGAATCCTGGATAATAAAATTTCTGTTATGAATTTCCTCTCATGAAAATGTGCTCTATTTATCTTTTATGCTATTTTATTTTCATTTTATCCTTTTATGCTTCTTTTTGATCTTCTTTTAAATGCATGTTAGGTCAAAAGTAGTGCATCACATTTCCTTAGTAGCTCAGGGCCTCACCTCAACTCTTCTGTAATATTCAACCCAGGCGAGGCATATGCAGATTGAAAAGTAGAAAGTATTATATTATTGATCTATTTGGGATGTCACATAGTGCGCAATTTTCTTCGTAGTCCTCCAACTATTTAATTATTGGGTCAGAGAGATCCACTGTTTTCCCATTCCATTCCAGTATCTCATGACCTACAGTGTCGAGGACAGTACCTAAATTAAGGGATACATTTAAGGAAGGTCTATTTGAATTCATGCAAAATCAAGTATTATACTTACAATCTTCCCAAGTGCTGTCTCCATACTTTGGTATGGTAAAACTGAATTGATACCTTTCAAAAAATCATCTGAAACAAAATAATAATTTAACTGTTAACTACATTTTTACAGGGCAAGTTTGATGTGGGCCTGTTCCATAGTTGTGGCCTGACAACAGCAGTTTTCAGAGCACTGATAAGACACTGTTGTGGCTGAATCCAATTTGACATTGTGAAATATTGGTTTGCACAAGTGCATGTAGCAGTGACCCAGGTGGAATAGTATCTTGAAGTTACAACCACAAAGTTGAAATGGGGAAACAATCTAAACACAAAACATTAAGCATTGTTGCTGTATTTGTTTTGTATATCGGTGTATAAACCAAGCCCTCAATGATTATTAAAGGAATTCTAAATTATTGAATTATTTTATTTTATTTTATTTTATTTTGTAATGAGGTTATATTTCTGTTAAACCCACATTCCCTCATCCTGCCTGATCCTTCTTCCAGTTCATTCCCTAAATTCCCAGAAGTAATTTTCAGATTCAGATTCATTCAGTTTTATGTATTTACTCTACACCACATGTCATGTTATGCAGCACAAGCATTAGACAAAACAATGGCACAATGGTAAATGGCAGCAATAAATTATGAATTAAACTGTTGCACTCAAACTTGGGTTAAACATGTAGATGGAAAAAGCACTAACACTGTGAGAGTAAAAGTTACAATGAAGAAAAAATGTGGGTCTTGTCCCGCCTCCATTTTGGACTATTAAGGCTAATGCCAGTGGACAAATGTCTATATCTGCTTATTCCACAGTGGATTTCTCCCTGCATGAATATTGAATGTTGATGCAAAATGGTGTGTGTAGGAAGAAGCCATTTCTTTCTTATTTCATTTCTTTGATCCCGAAGGGCAGACACCAAACACTTTAATGATTAGACTTGTTTTGTATTGTTTTGGATTGTTTAAAACACTTCTGCTGTTAGACTTAATTGATCAGTTCTGAGTCTAAAATCACACCAAAATGAAACATGTCTATCCTAAAGTGGTGCACAAAGGCAGCCAAGCCAAGGACTTCCAGAGTGGCCTCTGGAGTTGTTACATCACTTGAGAGCCCACGATGGTGCTGACAGCTGATTTCTATTTCTGATAAACCACTCTACCATAGGTATTCTTATGTTCTGTGCAAGTGAAGCAATGGACTGATTCAAAGCATGGGGCCGTCATATATTTTCCTCCTAGACACATGAAGGACTTCAGACCTTTTAGCATTCACCACACTTACTGCTTGTGATGGGCAAAAGTCCTTTTCAGGGTTGACTACACAGTGGCTTATCTGAATTATCAGACAGTCAGTCATAAGAAAGCTTATGTTTAAATTACCTTGTACCGTGGACAAGTATAAAAAATTTCTAAGCTATTATAATGATGAAAAAATATTATTACAATTTAAATAATAATATTTAATAATAATAATAAGAAGAATAATTTTATGTGTGGTGCAAGCCACTTCATTTTGAAAAAGAAATGAAACAAGAAATCTAAAAATGCATTGTGCCTATACCCTTGCACTAGTTTAATGTTCAAATGTAACAGCATAATGAAGCTTTAACTTGGCATATTAAATACACAACCTTCCACAACCTTGATGAAATGAATGGGATCAGTCAACAAAACAAAGATAAACTGACTGGACAGTGTGATCAAATGAGGAATATACTGTAGATATAGGCCTTACTGGGTTGTATGAAATTCACTGACATGAAACACAACTAGTGCAGTACAGAATATAATCGGCATACTTTGGTAAACAAAGTAAAACAAAAAGGAGCATGTAAAATAAATAAATAATTCAGTATGCCTAGTTTATATGCCTATATATTGAAATGCCTACTTTGGTTTAATTATAAGGTATCAGCCATCATTGAGAAGTCATGCGTCCGGACCTCTGTGTGAGGGAACATGGAGTTTCACAATGTGTGAAAACTGGCAACATCACAAACCTTGCAAGTCATCTCTGCAATCGTTCCCCTGCTAACTTTACCAATGAAAAAATAGTATGTTTCAGCATTAGCACAGCAGCTTTTTTATTTTCTTCTGTTGAATGCAATGCAACATTATAATCTAAGTTTAATAATCAGATTGCTAATGAATTACCTTGGCTCACTGGACCTTGAATCACTGGTATTAACATAATATGATAATATGTTAGATGAATTGCTAACCAGAGAGGTATAACACAAATTCGGCCTAGATTTTGTAAAAAGAGGAATAATGAGATGACTGCTTCCTTGGTCCAGTGAACAATACTGAAAATGAATGTTGAGTGATATCACTGTTTAGGGATCACTATAGATACTGCAATATTATAGGTACCGTAATAATCATTTAGTGAAAATTCAATATCGTGATAGCCCGATAAATGTCTGGCTCATTGACTCCTACAGCTGACTTATTCACTATTTTACATTAACTTTAAAATTAACTTGTAATAGTCATAATAGTAGCAATAATTGTAATAGTAGTAATTGTAGAGGAGGAAGTAGTCTCATTTTTGGTTAGAGTAAAACAAGGATACTTTGCATGCCTCTGTGAAAACATATTGTGGTTTATTTTAGCAAGCAGTCCAGTTTCTTAGTATCACTATGTACAGAACAAAATGTGCAGAAAATCCAAATATTCTCACACCCCATGAAAGTAAAAACTGTCCCATAGTGAAAACACTGCCCTCTTTAATTACTGAGTGAACTCGTTGTGTTGTTATCCCATACCAAAGGGCTCTAATGAAGTAAGTGCATGGTCTGAGGAGCATGGCGCAAGTGCATTTAGAGCGTGTCCAGTTCCACTTTTGCTATTTTAACAACAGGGGCATTGCACCAAAGTTCAAAAGGGTTGCACTTAGTCTCTTAATTAGTCCTGGCTGTGTTTTGGGTGTACCATGCAACAAAACAATCAGAGTGCCATCTCCCATTCCCTTTAAAAGCCAGGTGCACAAGCTTGGTGCACCAGGTGTACGGGCGCATCTGCCAGGTAAGAATGAACACTTCCCTGCTTGTGCACAAAGTGAAAGTGCACAGGATTCCACCAAAACTCCCTGAGGTGAAGCAGGCGTCCCTGTGTGTGTAACAAGCAGAGTGTACGCATGTTGTGCACTCGCTTATGTATGTGCACATTACTGTCTTGATAATGTGCCCTTAAAATAACAGTGAAAAGCGCCACTGACTTCAGATCTGTTTTTTGTTAGTCAGTCACTTTCAGCTGCCTCAAGATAGCTATGCACCAGCAATGCACCTGACCACAGCTCATTTTAAGATGAACACACACATGGGCGTACAGATGGGCACAAGTGCATTTGCTCTTGGGCACTGTATGGGAAGATGACAACGGCGTCATTTGGAAAATATCAAAATCACTCGGGTCATGCTTAGCACCGCTTTGTTCTGGGTGTAAGACGGGCCTTATAGTGCTTATAGGACACGCTAAATTTGTTTTCACGCATACATGCATTAATTAAATTCTGGAGCATCCAGGTCTAGAAATAATTACATGTCCCAAGTTTTTTAATCCCTACAATGCCTGGTCAGTCATTCACATTTACTGGACACTGTTAGATACAAATCCCTGGCCATTCAAGCAATTCAATGCTCTCCCTCCCATAAAGTAAACTTGCTGTGTTGTTGAGGCATATGGGTAGCAGAAGCAGCAGCAGTAGAGCAGTGGTGGTGGTGGGAATGTCGTAGTGTTAGTGTTGACCTGTTTAACCTTTAAAACCAGCTGGATTTCTATAGTTTCCAGTGTACATAATTTTTCTTTTTTCTTCATTTTTGTTTTGATTTCAATATGTCAATGCATTCCAAGGCTTTCCAAATAGTGGCATTAAATGTGGTTACAACACACTGCGATGAACACATTCAGTCTTTTCACAACCGTGTTATCTCAAATGGCTCAGCGATATGGATTTCTCAACAAACAAACAAACAAACATCACCTATCATCAGCAAAATTACATATAGTCACAATGACAGTTGCAGAATAGAGAAGGGGAATAGAGAACTCTCACTGTCCTGAATATGTATGATTGAGAGCTTGGAGAGATTTGCTGATATACTAACACACAAATAAAGCTATTCTTACTTTAGCTACTTTTAATGTGTGTTGCAGCTACTTGTGTTCTTCTGTCAGCATTAACTCTATTCTCTGTTTACTTCAGTCAAGCTTTGTAACAAAGTGCAAAACTGCAGACTCCCTGAAACTCCAGCTGTTCCAATACTGTTTTGTTTGTTTGCTTGTTTGTTTGTTTGTTTGTTTGTTTGTTTGTTTTTGTATTGTAGGTTATATTATATTATATTATTCTATATTATGTTTTCTGTAATTCAGCTGCTTTTGGCAGCACAGTGCAACCCTGGCTGAGCAATATCATTCAATTGCTGTCAGTTTATTAACACAATAAGTTCTGTGGGTCCATACTGTTCAATTTATCATTTTGGATGAATTTATAAACACTGAATTACCCTGAAACTGTTGCAGAGCCAGCTATTACACAACAGAGTTTTTTTTTTAATGTTGTATAAAACTCAGTATCCTTGTATAAAGATCAAACTTTAATATACATACACACATACATTATCATCATATACTAATGAAAGTGAAGCGTTATGATAGTGATCATTAATAAATAATTAAGCATTATTCCAATACTTTTAACTGAATGGTCAAATATCAAGTACCTGATGATTAGTTCATGCCAATAATTAACTACAAATAGTATAATATAATACAATGCCATTCTATAACCATATAAGAGTTGCATTTCAACTGTGACAATCAAATATATAATATGCTACTACTAATAATAATAATTACAATAATGATGAAAACAATAAAAATGACTTGTTACTAGAACTAACATCTGTTGTTCAGAAGATTCAAGACACCCAACATAAAGTCTAGCATGTCAAGTTGCCAAGTGAATTTCTAAGTGTACTTGACTGTCATGTTGTTGTTGTTGTTTTATGTATTTATTATTATTTTGCTCAGGGAGACCACAACTGTGGTCACCAGTGCTTACATCCAGTCCCTCTGAATTGTCTCTCTTTTCCTTCTAAATTATAATATTCATATTGTTTCTCAGATATAATGCTATTAGATTATACTCTTGAACAGGCTGTTAACCAATTTAAATTTGGATATTTTTGTCTCATGCACTGTGCATGAAATGCTTTCACAACATAGTAATGAGGATGGTAACCATTTCACAACCCTTTAATCTAAAATGGCTCCTGAATATCATTAAAAAAAAAAAAAAAAAAAAAAAAAATCACACAGTCACAGTGATGTTTGCAAGGTGAGAACAGAGAACTCATATGGTCTACATTTAACAACACCTTTAAGCCACACAGTTGTTAAATTGCGACAAGTTAAAATCTTGGAACACAGGACTGGTGGTTTTCTGACATTTATTGTTGTGGTACCCTGAATTAAAGTCCTTACTATTAATTGTCTGCAACACTAGTGGTATACTCTTAGAATTTAAAGGAATTGTTCACTCAGACCAAACACTGTTGCCATATCTACTCACATTTACAACAGTGGTGAAGTTTGCATGTCATTGTAACACACAGCACTTTAACGTCAAAAAAAAAAAAAAAAAAAAAAAAAAAAACACAGGAGGGCCAACTCCTCAGGCCAGGACTCTGCAGTCTACCTACACCTGAAGGACAAAGGGCACACTTTTGAGGACCACAACGTACATATTCTGGACAGGGAGGACAGGTGGTTTGAAAGAGGGCTGTCTCCGTCAAAGTAGAGAAACCAGCACTTAACAGAGGAGGCCTCAGACACCACCTATCCCCCATTTACAATACTGTCCTTTCATCCCTTCCCAGGAGATTGAAACACCAATCACACCTGACCTTGTGACAACAGTCGATCACACTTGACACCAGGCAACTCCAACGACTCTCAATGATGATGGTTAACACCCAGGAGCACCTACATATTAGTGGTATCAATGACTCTGATAACAACCCCACAGAGGTTAAATACCTGTGATTCCCTGCCAGTCAGTCAGAACTGAAGGAGAAGCAAAACATCTTCAAAAACCCACTATCAAGTCCAGTTTACCTTGATTTTAACTTCACTTGCATATCATGACCTGGATAACCTGGATGACCTGGACAAACATTTTCTTGCTGAACACCCATTGAAAGGACATTGTCTTTTGTCTTGAATATTTCTGTAACTCAACAAGTTTTGATCACTTGTCTGGCCAATGTGATTAGAGTCGTCTGTGCGTCCACACCTTTAAAGATTAATTAAGATGATGAAAATGGGAATTGCTCCCCATTTTGTCTTAATGATATGAAAGGTGTACTTACATCAAATCATAGAAATACAATATAAAAACTGATGGCCAACACTATGGGTTGTAGGGGCAAAAATATTCAGCATATCCAGATATATCTGTAGTAACCCTCACATCTTTCACTAATTGCTCAGAGCTGAGCCTTAGTCCTTTAGGGTTTATTATGGAGTTCCCTGTGGATGAATCAGTACTCTCCATGTGCAAAAACAGAAAAACGCAAGGACTCAAGACATTTGGGGAATTATGGTGTTTCTTAGTATAGCAACATAACAGAAGCTCGAGTGGCTGTCCACATCTCAACATAACATGCAGTGTTACAGATACCTTTATGGTAATGTTTCTAAACCACGTATTTCAGGTAAAGTGCTTTTGTAACTTTGCTTATCATTTTTCATCAAAGTCAAGAAAGAAAGAAGAAGAATCCTTGTTTTAATTCTTTTCTAGTCCCAATTGATTGTAGATTGTAGAATACTAAGGAATTGGTCAAAAACTTTGATTTTTCAATTAATTTGTTCAATATTGTGGATGAAGACAAAGGAGGTAATAATGGATCTTTGGGGAGGTGGTCACACCCCTCCCCCCTTCACATCGGAGGAGCAGCTGTGGAAGCGGTGTCCTTAAATACTTAGGGGTGCACATCTCTCACGACCTCACCTGGACCAACCACACCGCCTACGCCAGGAAGAAGGCTCACCAATGCCTCTACTTTCTGAGGAAGCTGAAATATGCTGGCCTAAGCACACCTGTCCTGACTGCCTTCTACAGCTGCGCGGTGGAGAGCATCCTTACATCGTGCATCACAGTCTGGTACGGGAACTGCTCCGCTGCAGACAGGAGGGCTCTGCAGAGGGTGGTTAAGGCAGCACAGAAAGTCACAAACTGCTGCCTTCCCACCATCAAGGAAATCTACATCAGCAGGTGCAGGAGCAGAGCTTCCTGCATTATGAGGGACCCCACCCAGCCTGCAAATGGACTGTTTGCCCTCCTCCCCTCTGGCAGGAGGGTGAGATGCCTCAAAGCCAAACAACAAGGCTGAAATCCAGCTTCTTCCCAGAGGCTGTGAGGCTGATGAACTCCCTACCCTCACTACCTGAAATAAGTCACTTTATGACTATGACACTATAAGCTGCACTTTACATACATGCAGGGGCGGACTGGGACAAAAAATTGGCCCGGGCATTTTGGATCAGACCGGCCCACCACATTCGATCACGCACAGCTTTCCGGTGTTTTTGCTCTCTTACATGTGTATACCAACTGTGCAACTCTTTAAAGCCATAATGCCATGCAATTAGTTAGCTGTCATCAGCAGTGTTGGGCATGTTACTTTGAAAAAGTAATTAATTATAGTTACTAGTTACTTCTACTAAAAAGTAACTGAGTTACATCATTGTCAAAGTAATTAATTACCAGGAAAATCAACTATTACATTACTTTTTAAAAAAATGTTCAAATATGTCAAATTACTTGGCTGCCCCAGTCATACTGGCCTATAGTACTATAGTGGAACAATAAAATACAATAGATGAATTGGAACTTTTTTATTCTATTGAACAGGCCACAACTGGCCAACGCCTTTTGGGCATCTACTTCAGATTAGTAAGTGCAGGTACCTATCAGCATGAATGGAAAATGAGCCCAGACTGCATATAGGAAGGTCATGGATATATATCTACCCATAAAGTTAGAACAAGGCATTAAAAAAGGAAAAAAAAAAAAAAAACAAGGCAAACCTGGGTTACAAAACAAATTCACAGAGTACAGAAATGAAAATTACAGAAACCCTAAATGCCACTGTGTGTGTCATCTAGCCAGTGACAGGCAGAATAATAAGAATCACTTCACTGTCATGGTTAACAACAAAGTGAGGTACTAAAGTAAAAATGCACCCTTGTCTGGGGGAATTGAACCCCTGAACTCCAGCATGGAAGACGGAGACACTATCCGCTCTGCCATAGGGATTATATCCTTTATCACATAGTTTGGGCTCACACTTCATGTTGATGAATTACGAAAAACTCCGAAAGCGAAAAAGTCCGATCGGTTTGAAAATTGACAGCCGCTTTTTTTTCCTCGCAGTTTCTCTGCACCACCTTTGCGTTTTCTCTCCATCTCAGTAGATCCCAAGAGATAACGTTCGACTCGCGTTGCACTGCACACCGGCGCACCGAGCCACAGGCTCGTGATATGATTGGGCCAGCCCCGTGTCAGTGAAGAAAAATAACCAATGGGCCGCAGAGCAGCGTGTCTCTAGGGCCGGCCCGGTGGTTAGTAAACAAACTCTTGCAATGACTTTATTTGCCGAAATCATTATGCAGGCGGGACCAAACTATGCAAAAGGAGTTGTTTAGCAATGTGATTGGGCCAGCCCAGTGTCAATCGGGCCGCTGATCTACTGGTTGTATGGGCAGGTCAGCTATTTAAATAATAATTAAAAAAAAAAAAAAAAAGTGTCGGGGGACTGTCGGCCCACATAGCACATCGGCCCACCGGGCAAATGCCCGATGGCCAGTCCACCCATGCATACATGCATGCACTTTATGGCTCTGCTGCTATCTGCTGCCATCTTGTGGACACTAGTTTTGAACCTCTCGTGCACTGACCATACCTTGCCATTTTTAAGTGAATGTATTTTTTTTTATGTCTGTTTTTTTAATTTGTCTGTCTGTCTTTAGATCTGTGTACATTTTTATCTTTACTGTTTACTATTGTGCTGGGACCTGAGTACATATTTTGTTCTGTCATGTGCAACATGACAGGAATGACAATAAATGAATCTTGAACCTTGAACCTTGAACCTTGGACCTTGGACCTTTTTTGTTTGTTTGTTTTTTTCCACACAAATTTCATCTGACAGTAAAATGACAACAATCAGTGAACTGTAACCCACTCTAAATGTTGATCAGATATATTTTATACATCTGCTAATTAAGATTTTGACATGCTAAAAATGTAGCCATTTGAATATCTCCTATGTCATGATGATTATGCAGACTTGAATAAACACAATCTGCAGCTCTGTCAGGCAAGCCGTTGTGATTTGTTCATTGCTGCTCACAGATATTATTTTATGAAGTGATTAAGAGTACAACTTCTGTTCCCTTAATCCAAAATTAATAATAACGTTCATCATCATAGTGAATCTTTCAGTAAAATTATCAAAACATATTCACTATAGTAAAACAAAGGTGAGATGCTTTGAATTTTCATAATGCAGATTTATTCATCAGGGCAGTGTGAAAAATGTGGACTGAAATTAAAAAAATGTCATCTAAAGACAAAAAACATTTTTGTAGCTAGTTTTTGCAAATGAATGATGCAAATGCGACACATCACTGATTCTTGGGAATTTGGATAAAACAGGTTTTAATTTTGAGAAAAAAAAAAGTGCGTTAAATTACAAAATCTGAAGGTATATCATTATAGGCCAAGGTCTTGGCTGTTCAGCAATGCACCGGTGCAACCTCCTCATTTTGCATTTTTTTCATAAAATAGGTTTTTCCTGTTATTAGGCTACTTTGTTTTTGTCAACACCGTCACCGTAATGTTTTTTTTTTTTTTTTTTTTATTTGAAAAACATATTTTTGTATTAAAGAGACTATTACTTTAATAACTCAACAGCACCAAAGAAACATATTGTAAACATATTCATTTAAAACCAATATAACTGCCTCTGACGGTGGTGACGCTAATCTGACGGTGGTGACAGTTGCCTCATTAAAACATACATTTCCAAAATTTATACCACTCAAGTCAATGGCTTCTTGCTTAACAACTTTATTTAACTATTTGGTACAAAAAATAAGAATCCTGAGCACTGTTATAAGCATTTTTCAGACTTCAGTCATCACCGTCAGACAGAAAACCTGACGGTGGTAACGTCTGACGGTGGTGACAAAAACCTGCTCTTTCACATGATAAGCATGAGTTGCTCACATTAGCCAGCTTGTTTTCGCCCTGTTGCTACCTACATCAGACCTCTTCTTAAAAAGTATACATTTATTCCATAATCTAATTTAATATTTCTTATACAGAAGTGACGGTGTTGACAATTTATGGTTGTGACAGTAGCAGTGCCCCAAAATAGATGATTTAAGAGAAAATAGCAAACTTCCAGGAGCCTGAGTGGTCTTGAAGCATGCAGTAGAGCTGAAGGTTTGAAAAGGGCTCCTCAGGAATGTAATTGACCTTGTAGTTTTTTTATTATTTTTTTTTTAAATAAATATGGTGGTGGTGACAAATATCTGGGACACATTTTGAGCAACCACAAAATAATAGTAAATATTGTTCAAAACCCATCGTTTGTAGTTTTTATACATATTATGATGTACTCTTTCATGTGGTAAAGATATTATTCAGTGAAATTATTACTTTTTGTTGTTTTAATCAAGTTGAAATGATTATATCCTATCCGAGGACAACTGGTTTTGTAGGGCATGGGCCAACATATAATCATTAAATTAATACAAATTAAAAATAAACCTATGAAAAAACCTTACAAATGTGCAAAGGACCCCCTGATTATGCCCTTGATTCTTTTTATTCATTAAAATGTTGTGAATTTCCAGCAGAAATAGCATTTTTCTTAGTGGGACATGATTTATCCAAATTCTCAAGAATCAGTGACATATGTTCATTTGTTTCTCAAATTGAAAAGCAAGCATTTCCGTACTTAAGACAGGATTCTGTTCCCTTTTTTTCCATGAAACACAGAATGGCCGCTTTAATTGAATCTCTAAGATTTATCAACCATTCATGGTGCCTCCAGACTGGGCCTGGTTGTAGACCTGGTTTCCATTACTACCTCCATCTTAATGAGATTCAAGTGGCATGAGAAAAGTACATTTTACTTTACAGAGCCCCACTTCCAACTACTGTATGATAAAATACTCTATTATTGTAAGGTAAAAAGTCCACATCTAGAGACAATGATTGTGAATATAATATCTGTTATTTGAGAAAGCCTGATATATTTACTGTGCTGCAACAGGATCAGCCATGTAGACCACCAGCATCAACACAGCCAAGGCCACAAGACACTTCATCCTTCATCCTTCATCTTCAACAGAATCCAACACATCACAGTGGATTCCAACAATATTCTCTCATATAAGTGATTTTGAAATATGTACTACTTACTTGTCCTCAGATTGAGGGTCAAGAAGCTAATCTGAACAACAGCTCTGTGTCTCTTGGTTTAGAGGGACCTCCTTTTATAGGGGCAAGGCTGACAAGGTCTATGGTTTGGTATTGTTGCCTTGCATTTCATAATGTGGAGTTAAGTGGAGAAACACTCATCTAATCAAATTTTTCCTTTTCAATAAATTTGCAAAAATTTCTAAAATTCTGTTTTCACTTTGTCATTATAAGGTACTGAGTGTAGATTAATGAGTGAAAAAAATAATAATTTAAAAGATTGTGGCATCCGGCTGCAACATAACAAAAGTGAAAAAAGTGAAGGTGGTCTGAATATTTTCTGAATGGACTGTATATGAACCAAAAATGGTTCTGATTTGTCCAAAAGAGGTTCAAGCACTAGTCTAATGCTCAGTTCTAGGCACATATGCAGAGATTTGAGACATGGTAAAGATCTAGACATGCTGAAATTTTTTGTCTCCACAGTGTAGATCTAGTAATGTTTGCCATCTATTTTCAGCTGCCATTTTGGAATTATTGGAAAACACATAATAGCAGGTCAGGATGACATCAAATTTTGCAAGATTGTTAGGATACTTAGTTTCCATAAAAAAAAAAAAAAAAAAAAAAAAAAAGCAGAGGGTCAGAAGTGACAGAAAGTGTCTTGGTGTCTAGTGCTGGACACTAGAACCAGAACAGTTCCAATGCTCCTTTACATATGAACATTTTCAATTGTATGGACTTTTTGAAAAACCAACCCAGTCAGAATAAAACATTGCTATTTATATTTCTGCAAACCAACAAATACGTTGAAATATTCTGAACCAAAAATATAATGTTGCACATCAACATTTAGACTTGTAGCCAATGAGGTGGAGCCTGGGTCAATGTCACATGACTGTTAATGGTCCTGCACACACCAACACGAGCTAATGTTTGCTCACAAGCTACTTTAGCTACACTCATTTGCTTCATTAGCTTTGTTAGCCACCAAAACTGCTGTCTTGTTAACATGACTAAACTTTTGCTAATAGTAACCCTCTCATTTGACATGGGACAGCAGTCCCAGTCTGATGGAGTAAAGTCCTGCTGATTGTGCCATCCACCACCTCACCTGCCTCCTAATGCAATGTTTTTCATTCGCTTTAAACTACATGATGAAACTTGCAAATGTGACATTTCAATGTATCTTTGGTTTGCAGCAATATAATACAAAATGTTTTGTTGTATTGTTTGTTTATCTCAGATAGCGTTTAACTGACATGAACTAGAACCCACCCTAAACACTGATTTGAAATATCATTTTAAATATAAAAATAAAGCCATTTGAACTTAAGAGTGCACTTTCCATTCAGTTAAGACAAAATGAATCATTGCTAAAAATCATCACAGTGAATATTTCAATAAAACTATAGACGATATTCACTAGAATAACACAAAGGAAAGTGGCTTTGCCTTTTCGTAATGCAGATATTTCATCAGGGCAGTTTCAAACATGCTGATTACCATTTTTAAAATTTCATCCAGCTACAGAAAACATCATGTTTTCTCAAATGACTGCATGATGCGTCAAGATCAACTTGAAATCTGGCAAGAACATGAACTGTGTAAGCCTTTACTTAGACTGAAGCATGCTAGGCAACTGGTCAAGAAAAATTCATATACCTGCGACATTTTGTCATGCCAAACATATAGCCAAATGATCTTCTGTTATGTCATGATAATAACTTGAATAGGCACAACCTGCAGCTCTGCCAGGAAACATGGCACACTTTCTCTCAGGCTGTGGTGATTTGTTCATTGCTGCTCGCTGCTGTATTTTTATGAGGGGATTACAAGTAGACCTTCTGTTCCCTTAACATAAAGTGAAAAACTCTTCTCATCATCACAGTGAATTTTTCAATCAAATTATATTCATGAGAATAAGACAAAGGAGAGTGGCTTTGAATTTTCATAATGCAGATTTATTCATCAGGGCAGTTTGAAATATGCTGATTGCTTTGAATAGTGATAACACTAGTCATTCTAGAAGTTTCTCAAAATGAAAAGCAGGCATTTCTGTAATTAAGATGTGATCCAGCCCTGGTTGGAGACCTGGTTTCAACGACCACCGCCGCCGCCACCGCCACCACCACTGCTGCCCCACCAATTACTGCCTCCTCCGCCGCCACCACCACCACCTCCCCTGGTGGAAAAGGAGAGGAATTAGATTCAGATTTGATTTGGCATAACAAAATGTATGTGTTTTTTTAGTAGACTACAGGCCACTGTCGTCATAATTTCACAGTTGAGTTTAGAAAGAACCGTACTCAGGGCCTGCGTGATGGGGGTTATAATCTGGATCTGGTCCTTGGGGTCCGCTCCTGGTGGAGGAGAAAAGGAGGAAGATTCAGATTTTTATTGGCATCAACAATTGCTTCACAGAGTCTCCCCTCCATCTATGGTAAAAGATCCATGTATGAAAACAACAATCATTGTTATGACTATATCTCTGTTTCTGGTGTAAATAAAAGTTGAGAAAGCCTGATATATTTACTGTGCTGCAACAGGATCGGCCATGTAGACCACCAGCATCAACACAGCCAAGGCCACAAGACGCTTCATCCTGAAAAACAGAATCCAACACATCACAGTGGACTCCAACAATATTCTCTCATATTAGTTAAGTGATTTTGAAATATGTACTACTTACATGTCCACAGATTGAGGGTCAAGAAGCTGAAGTGAAGAGTGTGAGATCTACAGGTGATGTGGATCTCTGTGTCTCTTGGTTGAGAGGGACCTCCTTTTATAGGGGCAAGGCTGACAGGGTTCATGGTTTAGTATTGTTGCCTTTAGTTTAATTTCCTCAAATTCCTCAAAGTTTAGTGTTTTGTAATATTACAGTAAGGCTGGATATACAGCCCCACTGCATTTCATAATGTGGAGTTAAGTGGAGCAACACTGATCTAATCTCAACCAGGAGCCCTGAGTCAGTCCCCACAGGGTTTCCTCCTTTCATCACTTACTCAAGCTCAAGTCTTCATGCATTGAGTGAAGGATTAGACTCAAAATAATCCCAACTTTCAGGAAACATACATCCTTCATTAAACACACTCTATCATGTAAAATATGTGTTTTGTGAATCTGAGGATTAATGTGACCTTGGCATGGAGGTGTTACTGTGACTGTCTGAAAATTCATATTTTGCAAACCTGTGGAGCGCAGCTATTATCCAACAGTTTCCACAATTGCTATTGTGTAGTGATATTGATAGATGTCCAAAGTATTTTATGTGCCTATCAATAAAAAATAAATATTAAATTAATCATTTATTATTATTTAGTTAGGATGACTACAGAGGTAACACTATTTAGCTATGTTTTAATGCCATGTAAATTAAATCAATGAATGATCCAGTTCCAGCGGTTAAGAGAAAGGATGAGGACACACACGTAAGCAAGAGGTGCAGGCTGCCGAGCAACCACAATTAACACACACTAATGAACACACAGATTGTTTTTTTTTTTTGTTTTTTTGTTTTTTTTTAACTGTAGGATATCAATTAGAAAAAAAGGAAAGCTTAATTAAATTAATTTTAAAAATAATGTGGCCTAAGTTGTTGTGATGAAAAATTCATTCATTCATTCATTCATTCATTCATACCTGTGGAGTCCTGCTACTATCCAAAAGTAATTGCTACTGTGTGGAGACCACATGGATAGAAGAACAAAGGGTCACACCACATCCAGTAATTTCATGCCATTTCCACACACTCCATTTCAAATGTGGTGCAGGGCAGCTCATGTTTACAAACTGAATCAATCCATGCACACAACTTGTGTACATTTAAATTGCAGACCTAAACTGAAGCACTTTTCAAATTGCATGAAACTGACAATATAAAAGTCAGTAACACTTTGAAATCCTGGCTGTTAATGAAGAGTAAATTAATGATATATTATACTTTAGTTATGGAGGTTATACTGTATGGCTCACATTATTTCACCATTAATTTATATTATGTTAATTAATTCAATTACATGTCTATGCACTGTATTCCAACAGTGAAGGGAAATAATGAGGATGCACACCAAGGCAGGAGGTGCAGGCTATCAGCATAGATAGACAATCAGAAACAATGAGGTGCAGGTCTGGCGAAGTAGACCTATGGCAAACGGTAAATGGACTGCATTTGCAAAGTCTACCAACAGCTCAAAACACTTTGCAATGTATTTAAATTTACCAATCCACACACACTTTAACACACTGAAGGCAGAGGATGCTACGCCAAGCTGACCATCAGGAGGAATCAAGTCAGGACCCCTCTGATCACCAGGCGACCTCTTAGGCTGTCTCAGGTGAAACCACCTTTTTCTACGATGGAAAAAACGCGATCGACCAAAGTAAAGACAACAAAAGCAGCAGGAGGCCTCAACAAGACAGGCGCCGAGGATGAGGAGTGAAGAAGAGTGCGGTCACACCTGGGAGGAAGACAGTTTCACTCACACAGATAATTCACCCTCCAACATATGAGACACACACAGAGGAGACCAGAACAGAATAGTAACACATAAAACAACATGGTCAAGACTGAAAGTAGAGATGAGAGTGAGGAAGAAAGAAACTGAGAGAAACACCTAAACAGGGAAGTCATCAACACTGTGGACGAGCTAAAGACTTTAAAAAAATCACTGGATTTCTTTCAAAAACATGGGGAAAATGCAATGACAAAATTAGTCAGAAAAACATTGGAACATTACTTAAAATACTAGCCTGGATATATAAAAACTCAAGAAAATGATCTTTATGATTCTTAATGTGACAATTAACCCTAAAACCTCTAGACCAATAAAACGTTTTGACCCCGAAGCCTGTGCGTCACACAAAAAGTTTTTAACCACCAAGTCTGAATGTTTGGCATCTAAATTCCAGGATGTGTTTTTGGGTGAACAAGCTGAAAGAGCATGTCCCCGTTCACCAGGCAGCCCTCAGTGGGGCACAGGGCAGAGACAGGCCAGCTTCACTGAGGTGTGTAGTGCCAGTTGATTATTTGAGTGTTCACGATTCTGTGACCCTGAAACTCAAAAGGAATGTCAACAAAATCTTGCAAACTAATGAAATAAGATTTGTTGCCCACTTGTTGAAAACTGTATTGTGAAGTCCCAAAAATCAAACATGTAGTGAGGTTATAAAGCCAAAGCATCACTATATACATTCAATAACGTCATTATTGTCAGATTCTTGTGTTTAAATGCTTGTGAAATTCTTTTCACAAGCATTTAAATAGCTGTTTAATTTTAAATGACTTAAAAGTTTTCTTAGCTGTTGACGCTGTGAATTCTCTGTTCTCACCCTGCAACCGTCACTGTGATTATGTGATTTCATTGCTGATATGCAATGTTCGTTGTTGTGTTGTGAAACCCGTAATGGTGAACCAATTCAGATAACAAGGTTGTGAAATGACTGAACATGTTCATCACAGTGTGTTGTAACAACATTTCATGTCACTTATTTGGAAGCCATTAAATGTATAAACATATTAAAATAAAAACAAAAATGAGGAGAGAAAAATAAATACAGTGGAATCTATTAGAAATCCATCAGGTTAGGTGACTCACCTAGATTAAACAGGTTACACTTCTGCTGCCATTACAGTTGTTACTGCTGCTGCTGCTGCTGATGATGATGATGATGCTGATGATGATGATGATGATGATGGATTTCTACAGGAATTTGCAGAGCCTGATTTTGTTCTGGAAATACCATTTTTTCCATCTTGTGCAGACAGTGAAAACCAAATCATGGATTCTGACCTCAGCATAGAAAGCTGTATTAACAGCATAACAAAAGCAGCTTTTTGTCATCTGAGGAAAATTGCAAAAATCAGAAGTCTTTTATTTCTGTCACTATGGAAAACCTGTCCATGCTTTTGTTTCTAGCAGATTTGACTATTGTAACTTTCTTCTCTGTGGCTTGGCTAAAAGGTTTGTTAAATGCCTGCAGCTTCTTCAAAATGCTGTTTGTAGAGTCTTGACCTAGACATGGAAACCTGAACATATCACACCTGCTCTTCAGTCATGGCATTGGCTTCTGGTTCTCTCAAGTTGACTTCAAAATTTAACCTCTTGTCTCCAAAGCAGCTCATGTCCCTGCCTCACTCTACATCTCCCAAATGTTAGTCAAATATTTGCCAGGCTGCACCCTAACAACATTTGACTCTAATCTATTAGTAATTCCAAGAACAACATCCAAATCTGATGCTAGCTTTTAGCCATTATGTGTTTCTTATCGTTTTTTTATTGTTATTGCTCTTGGCATTTCTCGAGCATTTTTATTATTGTCAATATTATGCTTACCATGCATTTGTTTTTCTTTATTTTTATTTTCTTTATTTTTTGTTGAGCACACTGAATTGCCTGGCCATCACATATAAACATTTGATGTTAAACTGTCAAGTTATTGTTAAATACATCTAATCAAGATGCTGACTCATTAGTTTCTTATTTTGACTGCAGCTTTCAGCCAGAAGATGCCATCAGGTGGTGTATGACATTCACCGGACATTTCGACCCTGAACCACGACATCCTCCAGTCGGCGGATCAGCAGTGGTGGCCAGTCATTGCCCATCCTCTCCTGGCTTCCAGCTCAGCTCCTCCCTTCTGTTTCAGCGACAACACGATGCTCTCCCTGTTTCTTCCCCCAACCTGCGCACAGCTGCCTTCCTCTCCCTCCCAGCTATTCCCAGAGCTGTGAGTGTGCTCCACACAGACTGTGCTGGAAAGCCTCTGCAGACGACTTCCATGGGAAAAGCCAGGCCTGCCACCCTTTATCCTTGCACTGTTGGACCAGGTCCTGGTACTTGATGGCTCTCCTCTCCCGGGCCTCGTCACACTCGTCCTCCCACAGGACAGTTAGCTCCACCATGATGAACTTCTTTCCCTCCTCAGACCACAAAACAAAGTCAGGCCCCAGGGATATTTAGAAGACCTGGGGAAAATGTAGTTTCCTTCCGAGGTCCACCCTCATCTCCCATTATTGGGCTGTCTGCAGGAGGCCTCCAGTGTCACCAGTCTTAAACTTACATTTAAATAAAGTTTCACTTGACTTGATTTGATAGATGTACAGCCCAAAAGTGTCAGCCAACCATCCAATAATTACAAAAAACTTCACATGAAACTTCATTTTCATCAAAAACATGATTTTAGACTTATCTGCAAAACCACAGGTTATGTAGAAATGTAAATACAGCCACTTCAAATTCTGCTACACTGTGCTACTAACAAAGACTGTAATAACCATAAGGTCTTGAGTTCTTCGGCTTTGTTTTTGCACATGGCTCTCCATGTGTAAAACCTGCTCACTCTCTAGTTGAAACAAAATGGTACTGATGTGTCCAAAGGGGCTTTCATAATAAGCCCTAAAAGCAATCATTCAAAGATATGTGACTTGCTATTGACATATCTGTACATGCTGAATATTTTTAGCTTTTGAAACCGTCTTGTTTGCCATCAAATTTAAGCTACCATTTTAAAATTTTTGGAAAACCTTTCATTGTCGGCCAGAATGACACCAAATGGTGAAAGATTGTTACTTAACAAACAATCTAAAGGAATTGTCCAAAATTTGCTGTTCACAGGATAAAACAAGATAAAGTAAACATGTTATGAAATGTTGCGCCATGAGCTTACACAAAACCTTTGTTGCTCTTTGTCGTGAAAAATTTCAGCTGCCATTTTGCAGTTTTTGAAAAACATTAAAAAATATTGTCTTCATAAGATAAGATAAGATAACACAAGCCTTTATTGGTCCCACCACGACGAATTTCACACTGCTCCAGCAGCAACAATAAAAAAAGAAAAATAGAAATAAGGAAATATATAGAAATAAGACTCAGGATAAAAAAAAAAAAAAAAATTGAATGCTACATAATCAGTATTGCACAGATGGAGTTAATGTCTTTGTATGTGCATGTGCAAATGCTCTACTGGGAGCAACTCTGATTGTAAAGTCTGACAGTCGCTGGAAGGAAGGACCTACGATATTGCTCCTTCCCACACCATGGATGGAGCAGTCTGTCACTGAATGAGCTCTGCAGAGGTTTCACAGTTTTGTGCATGGGGTGGGAGTTATTCTCCATCATGAACCACAAATAAGATCAACTTGAAATCTGGCAAGAACATGAACTGTGTAAGCCTTTACTTAGACTGAAGCATGCTAGGCAACTGGTCAAGAAAAATTCATATACCTGCAACATTTTGTCATGCTAAACATATAGCCAAATGATCTTCTGTTATGTCATGATATTAACTTGAATAAGCACAAACTGCAGCTCTGCCAGGAAACATGGCACACTTTCTCTCAGGCTGTGGTGATTTGTTCATTGCTGCTCACTGCTGTATTTTTATGAGGGGATTACAAGTAGACCTTCTGTTCCCTTAACATAAAGTGAAAAACTCTTCTCATCATCACAGTGAATTTTTCAATCAAATTATATTCATGAGAATAAGACAAAGGAGAGTGGCTTTGAATTTTCATAATGCAGATTTATTCATCAGGGCAGTTTGAAATATGCTGATTGCTTTTTAAAAACATTCTCAAATGACTGATGCAGACACAAGAATAGTGATAACATTAGTCATTCTATTAGTTTCTCAAAATGGAAAGCAGGCATTTCTGTAATTAAGATGTAATCCAGCCCTGGTTGGAGACCTGGTTTCAACGACCACCGCCGCCTCCGCCGCCACCACCACTGCTGCCCCACCAATTACTGCCTCCTCCGCCGCCACCACCACCACCTCCCCTGGTGGAAAAGGAGAGGAATTTGATTCAGATTTGATTTGGCATAACAAAATGCATGTGCTTTTTTAGTAGACTACAGGCCACTGTCGTCATAATTTCACAGTTGAGTTTAGAAAGAACCGTACTCAGGGCCTGCATGATGGGGGTTATAATCTGGATCTGGTCCTTGGGGTCCGCTCCTGGTGGAGGAGAAAAGGAGGAAGATTCAGATTTTTATTGGCATCAACAATTGCTTCACAGAGTCTCCCCTCCATCTATGGTAAAAGATCCATGTATGAAAACAACAATCATTGTTATGACTATATCTCTGTTTCTGGTGTAAATAAAAGTTGAGAAAGCCTGATATATTTACTGTGCTGCAACAGGATCGGCCATGTAGACCACCAGCATCAACACAGCCAAGGCCACAAGACGCTTCATCCTGAAAAACAGAATCCAACACATCAAAGTGGACTTCAACAATATTCTTTCATATTAGTTAAGCGATTTTGAAATATGTACTACTTACTTGTCCACAGATTGAGGGTCAAGAAGCTGAAGTGAAGAGTGTGAGATCTACAGGTGATGTGGATCTCTGTGTCTCTTGGTTTAGAGGGACCTCCTTTTATAGGGGCAAGGCTGACAAGGTTCATGGTTTGGTCTCACTGCCTTCAGTTTGATTTCCTCAACTTGGGTTTGGTGTTTTGTAATATTACAGTATGTCTGGACATACAGTCTCATTGCGTTTCATAATGTGGAGGTAAGTGGAAAAAACACTGATCTAATCTCAACCAGGCTTCCTGAGTCAGTCCACACAGGGCTTCCTCCTTTCATCACTTTCTCAAGTCTTCAAGCATTGAGTGAGGGATTAGACTCAACATAATTCCAACTTTCAGGAAACATACAACTTTCATTCAATATACTTTAGTGTATAAAATGCTTGTTTTATAAATTTAAAAAATAATGTGGCCTAAGTATTACTGTGACTAAAAATTCATTCATTCAATCATTTATTCATTCATTCATTCAGGCTTGTGGAGCACAGCTATTATCCAAAAGTAACTGTTAGTGTGGTTACCACATGGATAGAAGAGCAAAGGGTCACACCACATCCAGTAATTTCATGCCATTTCCATACACTCCATTTCAAATGTGGTGCAGGGCAGCTCATTTACAAAATAAATCAATCCATGCACACAACTTGTGTACATTTAAATTGCAGAACTAAACTGAAGCACTTTTCAAATTGCATGAAACTGACAATATAAAAGTCAGTAACACTTTGAAATCCTGGCTGTTAATAAAGAGTAAATTAATGATATATTATACTTTAGTTATAGTGGAAATACTGTGTGGCTCACATTATTTCGCCATTAATTAATGTCACGTTAATCAGTTCAATTACATGTCTATGCATTGTAATCCAACAGTGAAGGGAAATAATGAGGATGCACACCAATTTGCAGGAGGTGCAGGCTATCAGCATAGACAATCAGAAACAATGAGGTGCAGGTCTGGCCACTTGGTCCTATGGTAAATAGTAAATGGACCGCATTTGCAAAGTGCTTTTCCAGTCTACCAACAGCTCAAAACACTTTGCAATGTATTTAAATTTACCAATCCACACACACTTTAACACACTGAAGGCAGAGGATGCTACGCCAAGCTGACCATCAGGAGGAATCAAGTCAGGACCCCTCTGATCACCAGGCGACCTCTTAGGCTGTCTCAGGTGAAACCACCTTTTTCTACAATGGAAAAAACGCGATCGACCAAAGTAAAGACAACAAAAGCAGCAGGAGGCCTCAACAAGACAGGTGTGAAGAAGAGTGCGGTCACACCTGGGAGGAAGACAGTTTCACTCACACAGATAATTCACCCTCCAACATATGAGACACACAGAGGAGAGCAGAACAGGATAGTAACACATAAAACAACATGGTCAAGACTGAGAGTAGAGACGAGAGTGAGGAAGAAAGAAACTGAGAGAAACACCTAAACAGGAAGTCATCAACACTGTGGACGAGCTAAAGACTTTAAAAAAATCACTGGATTTCTTTCAAAAACATGGGGAAAATGCAATGACAAAATTAGTCAGAAAAACATTGGAACATTACTTAAAATACTAGCCTGGATATATAAAAACTCAAGAAAATGATCTTTATGATTTTCAATGTGACAATTAACCCTAAAACCTCTAGACCGATAAAACGTTTTGACCCCGAAGCCTGTGCATCACACAAAAAGTTTTTAACCACCAAGTCTGAATGTTTGGCATCTAAATTCCAGGATGTGTTTTTGGGTGAACAAGCTGAAAGAGCATGTCCCCGTTCACCAGGCAGCCCTCAGTGGGGCACAGGGCAGAGACAGGCCAGCTTCACTGAGGTGTTTAGTGCCAGTTGATTATTTGAGTGTTCACGATTCTGTGACCCTGAAACTCAAAAGGTATGTCAACAAAATCTTGCAAACTAATGAAATAAGATTTGTTGCCCACTTGTTGAAAACTGTATTGTGAAGTCCCAAAAATCAAACATGTAGTGAGGATATAAAGCCAAAGCATCACTATGCACTTTCAATGTCATTATTGTCAGATTCTTGCGTTTAAATACTTGTGAAATGCTTTTCACAAGCATTTAAATAGCTGTATAATTTTAAATGACTCAAAAGTTTTCTTAGCTGTTGACGCTGTGAATTCTCTGTTCTCACCCTGCAACCATCACTGTGATTATGTGATTTCATTGCTGATATGCAATGTTCGTTGTTGTGTTGTGAAACCCATAATGGTGAACCAATTCAGATAACAAGGTTGTGAAATGACTGAACATGTTCGTCACAGTGTGTTGTAACAACATTTCATGTCACTTATTTGGAAGCCATTAAATGTATAAACATATTAAAATAAAAACAAAAATGAGAAGGGAAAAATAAATTCAGTGGAATCTATAAAAATCCATCAGGTCAGGTGTTAAAAAGGTTACACTCCTGCTGCCATTACAGTTGTTACTGCTGCTGCTGCTGCTGCTGCTGCTGATGATGATGATGATGATGATGATGATGATGATGATGATGATGATGATAATTATGATGATGGATTTCAACAGGAATTTGCAGAGCCTGATTTTGTTCTGGAAATACCATTTTTTCATCTTGTGCAGACAATGAAAAACCGAATCATGGATTCTGACCTCAGCATAGAAAGCTGTATTAACAGCATAACAAAAGCAGCTTTTTGTCATCTGAGGAAAATTGCAAAAATCAGGTCTTTTATTTCAGTCACTATGAAAAACCTGTCCATGCTTTTGTTTCTAGCAGATTTGACTAATGTAATTTTCTTCTCTGTGGCTTGGCTAAAAGGTTTGTTAAATGCCTACAGCTTCTTCAAAATGCTGTTGCTAGAGTCTTGACCCAGACATGGAAACCTTTATCCTTGCACTGTTGGACCAGGTCCTTGTACTTGATGGCTCTCCTCTCCCGGGCCTCGTCACACTTGTCCTCCCGCGGGACAGTTAACTCCACCATGATGATCTTCTTTCCCTCCTCTGACCACATGACAAGGTCGGGCTTCAGGTATGTTTGGATGACCTGGAGAAAAATTTCCCCCTTCTTGATGAACTGGACGGTTGAGGCTGCCTTTGGGTGGATCTGACGTCTTTTCCGTCTTTCCTGCTCCAAGATTTCAGCCAGTGCTCTGAGGACTCTTTCTTGGTGCCATCTGTATCTTCCCTGGTTAAGGGCAGTCTTGCACCATGCCAGTATGTGCACCAATGTGCCGCTCTCTCTCCACATAATCTACACACTGGATCCTCTCTCATTTCCCATCTGGGCAGGTTTGTTTAATTTGGTAGGGTGTCATACACTGACTGGAGCAGGAAACAGATTAGAAAAGGCTCCAGTCTCCAGAATTCATTCCATATGACCTTTTGTTGCAGCAGGTCCCACTTTGTCCAGGCCCCCTGTGATCCTAGCTTGGCTGCCTTTGCCCTTCACTTCTCTTCCTCCAGGTGTCGGACCTCTGCTTGGATCATTTCTCTCCTCTGCCTCGGGTGTGCCAGGTTTGGTGTCAAGTCCTTGTCTACCCAGTAATGTCCTTCAGCTTCAGCATGGTCTTTGCTTGTGCCACTGAGGTGTCAGCTGTCCACTTGCGTCCTCATCCTGTTGTGACACCCACACCCTGGATCTTTGCATCGCTTAAGTCCCAAGGATAATCATTGTCATGATGTTGATTGTCTTCACTGCCGCTCCTGCCAATGTGGCCTCCAGAACCCTGTCGAGGTCCTGGTCTAGTTGGTTCCACCTTCCTATTTCGCTGTGGGCCATTTCACCTTATCTCTCACAGGTTGAGTGCCAGGGGCACTGGGAGAGTCCCTCCTGCGGCTTTGGGGTGGAAAAGCTGCTAAGACGTCTCCGGTCCTGTGGCTTGTCTCTTGACTGGAGTCCTCCAGCGTCTTACTGAGTGTTTCCACTGTGCGCTGAAACTTATGCTCCCCTCTTCCACATTTGGTCCTGGGTTGGTGTATCGTCAGTCCCTTTGAGTTCTTACAAACCATCACACATTGGCACTTGATTTCTAATACACTAACTTGTGAGTGTTGTTTGAGTTAGCTGTCTCATTTTTTGTATGCTTTCCATAGCCAGCCTCATCCTCTCCATATCTCAGGAGACTCTGGGGGTATTGCCCATCTTTTCCTTCCATAGCTTCTGCTGGTGCCCTCTTGTGAGCGCTGCGGTTGAGGTTGCTAGCTTTAGCCACCCACACCAGTCTTTCCTAGAGGATCACTGTCTTTCCAGTGTCACCAGTCTTAAACTTGAATGTAAATGAAGTTTAACTTGACTTGATTTGATAGATGTGCAGCCCCAAAAAACGTATCTGCAAAACCACAGATAATGTTGAAATGTAAATACAGCCACTTCAAATTCTGCTACACTGTGCTACTAACAAAGAATGTAATAGTTATAATGTCTTGAGTTCTTCTGCTTTGTTGTTGCACATGAAGAGAACTGCTCACTCTCTAGTTGAAACAAAATGGTACTGATGTGTCAAAAAGGGGCTTTTATAATAAGTCCGAAAAGCAATTATTCAAAGATATGTGACTTGCTATTGACATATCTGTACATGCTGAATATTTTTGCCTCTTGAAACCATTTTGTTTGCCATCAAATTTCAGCTGCCATTTTGGAATTTTTGGGAAAACCTTTCATTGTCGGCCAGAATGACATCAAATGTTGAAAGATTGTTACTTAGTCAGCAAACAAGCTAAAGGATTCGTCCAAAATTTGCTGTTCACAGGAAAAAACAAGATAAAGTAAACACATTGTGAAATGTTGGGCTACCACGAGCTTACACACCACCTTTGATGCTCCTTGACGTGTGAAATTTTTCATCTGCCATTTTGCAGTTTTTGAAAAACATTAAAAAATCTTCATGAACCACACATAAGATCAGCTTGAAATCTAGCAAGAACATGAACTGGGTAACACTTTTTGAACTTATTTTTCTTTTCTCATTTTTCCTTTTATTTCAATATGTTAATGCATTTCAAGGCTTCCAAATAAGTGACATGAAATGTTTTTACAACACAGTGTGCTGAACATGTTCAATCATTTCACAACCTTGTTATCTGAATTGAACCACCAGTATGGGTTTCACAACACAACAACGAACATCAAATATCAGCAATGAAATCACATGATCATAGTGATGGTTGCAGCAGGAGAACAGAGAATTCACAGCATCAAAAGCTAAGAATTTTTTTTTTTAGT
Organism: Myripristis murdjan; assembly: GCF_902150065.1. Taxonomy (NCBI): domain Eukaryota; kingdom Metazoa; phylum Chordata; class Actinopteri; order Holocentriformes; family Holocentridae; genus Myripristis; species Myripristis murdjan. The sequence goes on from NC_044003.1 coordinate 14,335,258, forward strand.
CATTTAAAGTTATACAGCTATTTAAATGCTTGTGAAAAGAATTTCACAAGCATTAAAACACAAGAATCTGACAATAATGACATTGAAAGTGCATAGTGATGCTTTGGCTTTATAACCTCACTACATGTTTGATTTTTGGGACTTCACAATACAGTTTTCAACAAGTGGGTAACAAATCTTATTTCATTAGTTTGCAAGATTTTGTTGTCATACCTTTTGAGTTTCAGCGTCACAAAATCGTGAACACTCAAATAATCAGCTGGCACTACACACCTCAGTGAAGCTGGCCTGTCTCTGCCCTGTGCCCCACTGAGGGCTGCCTGGTGAACGGGGACATGCTCTGTCAGCTTGTTCACCCAAAAACACATCCTGGAATTTAGATGCCAAAAATTCAGACTCTGTGGATAATATGCTTTTTACAAGATTGTTGGTTGTTAAAATATTTGATGCACAGACTTCGGGGTCAAGATGTTTTGTTGGTCAAATGTTTTAGGGACCTTTACCTCATTGTTTCTGATTGTCTATGCTGATAGCCTGCACCTCCTGTTTTGGTGTGCATCCTCATTTTTTCCCTTCACTGTTGGAATACAATACATAGACATGTAATTGAATTAATTTAACTAACATTAATTAAGGTGAAATAATGTGAGCCATACAGTATTGGCACCACAATCTAAGTGTAAAATATCATTAATTAACTCTTTACTGGATGTGGTGTGACCCTTTGCACTGCTATCCATAGGCCCGTTTCCACCAAAAGGTGGAAAAGGGCCGAGTAGGAGGAAGGTTCCTGTAAAGTTACCAGGCGGTTGTGCGACCATGACCGGGGCATCAAAATGCGTGTTGTTAAAACAGCCTGTTGTTAGCATTAGCTAACGTCCGAAGGAAATTCAGAGTCCGCTACGCACATTCACGCACATAAAAACATCCATAAAAGACACAATAGAATATCCTAAAACATAGTTACAAACAAGCATAATAAATAAATAAATAAATAATAGAGCATATCCACATAAAAGTGCAGTTAGAGGATTTAAAAGTCCTGTGGTGTGGCCGTCTATTCATACATCCCTAATTGCCCAGGCCATCATCTCTCCCCCTTCTGCCCCCACCTCTTCCGCCAGAGGAGTTGTACAGCCTGATGGCTCTGGGGATGAAGGATCTCCTCAGTCTATCTGTGGAGCAACTTTTAGACAGAAGCCTTCCACTGAAAATGGTCGAGAAATGTCAAGAGCAATAACAATAAAAAACAATACACATAATGGCTATAAGCTAGCATCACATTTGGATGTTGTTCTTAAAATTACTAATAGATTGGAGTCAGATGTTGTTAGGGTGCAGCCTGGCAAATATTTGACTAACATTTGGGAGATGTAGAGTCAGGGGAGGCCATGAGCTGCTTTGGAGACAAGAGGTTAAATTTTGAAGTCAACTTGAGAGAACCAGAAGCCAATGCCATGACTGAAGAGCAGGTGTGATATGTTCAGGTTTCCATGTCTGGGTCAAGACTCTAGCAACAGCATTTTGAAGAAGTTGCAGACGTTTAAGCGACCTTTTAGCCAAGCCACAGAGAAGAAAGTTACAATGGTCAAATCTGCTAGAAACAAAAGCATGGACAGGTTTTTCACAGTGACTGAGATAAAAGACTTCTGATTTTTGCAATGTTCTTCAGATGAATAAAAAGCTGCTTTTGTTATGCTGTTAATATGTCTTTCAAAGCTGAGGCCAGAAAAGACACCTGTTCACCCAAAAACACATCCTGGAATTTAGATGCCAAACATTCAGACTTGGTGGTTAAAAACTTTTTGTGTGACGCACAGGCTTCGGGGTCAAAACGTTTTATCGGTCTAAAGGTTTTAGGGTTAATTGTCACATTAAAAATCATAAAGATCATTTTCTTGAGTTTTTATACATCTATGCTTGTATTTTAAATAATGTTCCAATGTTTTTCTGACTAATTTTGTCATTGCATTTTCCCCATGTTTTTGAAAGAAACCCAGTGAATTTTTTAATGTCTTTAGCTCGTTCATAGTGTTGATGACTTCCCTGTTTAGGTGTTTCTCTCAGTTTATTTTTTCCTCACTCTTGTCTCTACTTTCAGTCTTGACCATGTTGTTTTATGTGTTACTATCCTGTTCTGCTCTCCTCTGTGTGTGTCTCATATGTTGGAGGGTGAATTATCTGTGTGAGTGAAACTGTCTTCTTCCCAGGTGTGACCGCACTCTTCTTCACACCTGTCTTGTTGAGGCCTCCTGCTGCTTTTGTTGTCTTTACTTTGGTCGATCGTGTTTTTTCTATTGTAGAAAAAGGTGGTTTCACCTGAGACGGCCTAAGAGGTCGCCTGGGGATCAGAGGGGTCCTGACTTGATCCCCAGCTCCTTCACAGAGTGTGCCTAAGTGTCCTTGAGCAAGACAATAACCCTCTAACTGCTCCTGATGGTCAGCTTGGCATGGCAGCCTCTGCCTTCAGTGTGTTGCAGTGTGTGTGTGGATTGGTAAATTTAAATACATTGCAAAGTGTTTTGAACTGTTGGTAGACTGGAAAAGCACTTTGCAAATGCGGTCCATTTACCATTTACCATAGGACCCAGTGGCCAGACTTGCACCTCATTGTTTCTAATTGTCTATGCTGATAGCCTGCACCTCCTGCAAATTGGTGTGCATCCTCATTATTTCCCTTCACTGTTGGATTACAGTGCATAGACATGTTATTGAATTGATTAACATGACATTAATTAATGGCGAAATAATGTGAGCCATACAGTATTTCCACTATAACTAAAGTATAATATATCATTAATTTACTCTTTATTAACAGCCAGGATTTCAAAGTGTTACTGACTTTTATATTGTCAGTTTCATGGAATTTGAAAAGTGCTCCAGTTTAGTTCTGCAATTTAAACATACACAAGTTGTGTGCATGGATTGATTCAGTTTGTACATATGAGCTGCCCTGCACCACATTTCATGTATAGTGTGTGAAAATGGCAGGAAATTACGGTGACCCTTTGCACGTCTATCCATGTGGTAAGCACACTAACAATTACTTTTGGATAATAGCTGTGCTCCACAAGCCTGAATGAATGAATGAATGAATGAATGAATGAATGAATGAATGAATTTTTAGTCACAGTAATACTGTGACTAAAAATTATTTTTTAAATTCATAAAACAAGCATTTTATACACTAAAGTATATTGAATGAAAGTTGTATGTTTTCTGAAAGTTGGAATTATGTTGAGTCTAATCCCTCACTCACTGCTTGAAGACTTGAGCTTGAGCAAGTGATGAAAGGAGGAAGCCCTGTGTGGACTGACTCAGGGCTCCTGGTTGAGATTAGATCAGTGTTTCTCCTCCTAACTTCAAATTATGAAATGCAGTGGGGCTCTATATCCAGCCTTACTGTAATATTACAAAACACCAAACCCAAGTTGAGGAAATCAAACTGAAGGCAGTGAGACCAAACCATGAACCTTGTCAGCCTTGCCCCTATAAAAGGAGGTCCCTCTAAACCAAGAGACACAGAGATCCACATCACCTGTAGATCTCACACTCTTCACTTCAGCTTCTTGACCCTCAATCTGTGGACAAGTAAGTAGTACATATTTCAAAATCGCTTAACTAATATGAAAGAATATTGTTGGAGTCCACTGTGATGTGTTGGATTCTGTTTTTCAGGATGAAGCGTCTTGTGGCCTTGGCTGTGTTGATGCTGGTGGTCTACATGGCCGATCCTGTTGCAGCACAGTAAATATATCAGGCTTTCTCAACTTTTATTTACACCAGAAACAGAGATATAGTCATAACAATGATTGTTGTTTTCATTCATGGACCTTTTACCATAGATGGAAATGAGTAATTGTTGATGCCAATAAAAATCTGAATCTTCCTCCTTTTCTCCTCCACCAGGAGCGGACCCCAAGGACCAGATCCAGATTATAACCCCCATCATGCAGGCCCTGAGTACGGTTCTTTCTAAACTCAACTGTGAAATTATGATTACAGTGGCCTGTAGTCTACTAAAAAAACACATACATTTTGTTATGCCAAATCAAATCTGAATCTAATTCCTCTCCTTTTCCACCAGGGGAGGTGGTGGTGGTGGCGGCGGAGGAGGCAGTAATTGGTGGGGCAGCAGTGGTGGTGGCGGTGGCGGCGGCGGTGGTCGTTGAAACCAGGTCTCCAACCAGGGCTGGATTACATCTTAATTACAGAAATGCCTGCTTTCCATTTTGAGAAACTAATAGAATGACTAATGTTATCACTATTCTTGTGTCTGCATCAGTCATTTGAGAATGTTTTTAAAAAGCAATCAGCATATTTCAAACTGCCCTGATGAATAAATCTGCATTATGAAAATTCAATGCCACTCTCCTTTGTCTTATTCTCATGAATATAATTTGATTGAAAAATTCACTGTGATGATGAAAATAGTTTTTCACTTTATGTTAAGGGAACAGAAGGTCTACTTGTAATCCCCTCATAAAAATACAGCAGCGAGCAGCAATGAACAAATCACCACAGCCTGAGAGAAAGTGTGCCATGTTTCCTGGCAGAGCTGCAGGTTGTGCCTATTCAAGTTATTATCATGACATAACAGAAGATCATTTGGCTATATGTTTAGCATGACAAAATGTTGCAGGTATATGAATTTTTCTTGACCAGTTACCTAGCATGCTTCAGTCTAAGTAAAGGCTTACACAGTTCATATTCTTGCCAGATTTCAAGTTGATCTTATTTGTGGTTCATGATGGAGAATAACTCCCACCCCATGCACAAAACTGTGAAACCTCTGCAGAGCTCATTCAGTGACAGACTGCTCCATCCATGGTGTGGGAAGGAGCAATATCGTAGGTCCTTCCTTCCAGCGACTGTCACACTTAACAATCAGAGTTGCTCCCAGTAGAGCATTTGCACATGCATATACAAAGACTTTAACTCCATCTGTGCAATACTGATTATGTAGCATTCAATTATTATTATTATTTTTTTTATCCTGAGTCTTATTTCTATATATTTCCTTATTTCTATATATTTTTTTATTGTTGCTGCTGCAGCAGTGTGAAATTTGTCATGGTGGGACCAATAAAGGCTTATCTTACCTTATCTTATCTTATGAAGACAATATTTTTTAATGTTTTTCAAAAACTGCAAAATGGCAGCTGAAATTTTTCACACGACAAAGAGCAACAAAGGTTTTGTGTAAGATCACAGTGCAACATTTCATAACATGTTTACTTTATCTTGTTTTATCCTGTGAACAGCAAATTTTGGACAATTCCTTTAGCTTGTTTGTTAAGTAACAATCTTTCACCATTTGGTGTCATTCTGGCCGACAATGAAAGGTTTTCCAAAAATTTTAAAATGGTAGCTTAAATTTGATGGCAAACAAAATGGTTTCAAAAGCTAAAAATATTCAGCATGTACAGATATGTCAATAGCAAGTCACATATCTTTGAATGATTGCTTTTAGGGCTTATTATGAAAGCCCCTTTGGACACATCAGTACCATTTTGTTTCAACTAGAGAGTGAGCAGGTTTTACACATGGAGAGCCATGTGCAAAAACAAAGCAGAAGAACTCAAGACCTTATGGTTAGTACAGTCTTTGTTAGTAGCACAGTGTAGCAGTATTTGAAGTGGCTGTATTTACATTTCTACATAACCTGTGGTTTTGCAGATAAGTTTAAAATCATGTTTTTGATGAAAATAAAGTGTCATGTGAAGTTTTTTATAATTAATGGATGGTTGCCTGACACTTTTGGGCTGTATATCTATCAAATCAAGTCAAGTGAAACTTTATTTAAATGTAAGTTTAAGACTGGTGACACTGGAGGCCTCCTGCAGACAGCCCAATAATGGGAGATGAGGGTGGACCTCGGAAGGAAACTACATTTTCGGGTCATCTAAATATCCCTGAGGCCTGACTTTGTTTTGTGGTCTGAGGAGGTAAAGAAGATCATCATGGTGGAGCTAACTGTCCTGTGGGAGGACGAGTGTGACGAGGCCCGGGAGAGGAGAGCCATCAAGTACCAGGACCTGGTCCAACAGTGCAAGGATAAAGGGTGGCAGGCCTGGCTTTTCCCATGGAAGTCGTCTGCAGAGGCTTTCCAGCACAGTCTGTGTGGAGCACACTCACAGCTCTGGGAATAGCTGGGAGGGAGAGGAAGGCAGCTGTGCGCAGGTTGGGGGAAGAAACAGGGAGAGCATCATGTTGTCGCTGAAACAGAAGGGAGGAGCTGAGCTGGAAGCCAGGAGAGGATGGGCAATGACTGGCCACCACTGCCGATCAGCCGACTGGAGGACGTCGTGGTTCAGGGTCAAAATGTGAAAGAAACACATAATGGCTAAAAGCTAGCATCACATTTGGATGTTGTTCTTAAAATTACTAAGAGATTAGAGTCAGATGTTGTTGGGGAGCAGCTTGGCAAATATTTGACTAACATTTGGGAGATGTAGAGTGAGGCAGGGCCATGAGCTGCTTTGAAGACAAGGGGTTAAATTTTGAAATCAATTCTAGAGTGAACCAGATGCCAATGCCATGACTGAAGAGCAGGTGTGATATGTTCAGGTTTCCATGTCTGGGTCAAGACTCTAGCAACAGCATTTTGAAGAAGCTGCAGACATTTAACAGACCCTTTAGCCAAGCCGCAGAGAAGAAAGTTACATTTGTCAAGTCTGCTAGTAACAAAAGCATGGACAGGCTCAGGTCCCAGGCTGCTCCAGTACATCTGGCGCCGCTCGGCATCCTTGTCTCACTCTTGATACACCAACTGTTGACCATTACTTCTATTATATTATAATTTTGTTATACTGACTCTGTGTTAGCATTATCTTATCTGCGTTCTGTTTCTGTGTTTACAACATTCATTGCACATCTGTTCATCCTGGGGAGGGATCCCTCCTCTATTGCTCCCCTGAGGTTTCTTCCTATTTTTTCTCTCCCTTAAAGGGATTTTTTAGGGAGTTGTTCCTCATCCGATGTGAGGGTCTCAGAACAGAGGATGTTGTATTTCTGTAAAGCCCATTGGGACAAATTTGTAATTTGTGATTCTGGACTATATAAAGAAATAAAATTGAATTGAAATTGAATTTAATTTTCACAGTCTAATTGAGGTAAAAGACCTCTGATTTTTGCAATGTTCTTCAGATGACAAAAAGCTGCTTTTGTTATGCTGTTAATACAGCTTTCTAAGCTGAGGCCAGAATCCATGATTCGGTTTTTCACTGTCTGCACAAGATGAAAAACATCATTTTTCCAGAATGAAATCAGGCTCTGCAAATTCCTGTAGAAATTGGAATATGTGGAGATAAATAAATGCATTTCCATCATTATCAGCAGCAGCAGCAACAACTGTAATGGCAGCAGGAGTGTAACCTGTTTAATCTAGGTGAGTCACCTGACTTCATGGATTTCTATAGATTCCACTGCACTTGTTTTTCTCTCCTCATTTTTGTTTTTATTTTAATATGTTTATGCATTCCATGGCTTCCAAATAAGTGACATGAAATGTTACAACACACTGTGATGAACATGTTCAGTCATTTCACAACCTTGTTATCTGAAGCAGCTCACCAGTATGGGTTTCACAACACAACAACGAACATCACATATCAGCAATGAAATCACTTAATCACAGTGATGGTTGCAGGGTGACAACACAAGATTCACATCGTCAACAGCTAAGAAAAATAGTTTAGTCATTTAAGGCTATACTGCTGTTTAAATGTTTGTGAAAAGCATTTCACAAGCATTTAAACATCTGACAATAATGACATTATTGAAAGTGCATAGTGAAGCTATGGCTTTATAACCTTACTACATGTTTGATTTTTGGTTTTCAACAAGTGGGCAACAAATCTTATTCAGTTCAGTTCAGTTCAGTTCAGTTCAGAAAACTTTATTCATCCCAACAGGGCAATTCATTTGCAGCTTTTCCATATGTATCCCATACAACAATCAGAGCCAAGGAAACAATAAAGCACAGTGGCACATAATAATCAATTACATAGTAAAATCAGTGCTCAGTAAAATCAATAGAATCAGTAGTAAAATCCAATAAATAAAATCCCATGAATAAATAAGACCAATAAATTGATAATCCTCTAAGATATAACAGTTTCATCTAAAATGAGTAGGGTCTGTGTTTAAAAGCTTAATAGCAAAAGGAATAAAAGACTTTGCGTAGCGATTTGTCCTACTGTTGGGCACATTATAGTGACAACCGGAAGGCAGCAGTAAAAACTCAGTCGACAGAATGTGGTCTGGTTGACTGATTATCGTTTTTGCTCTCTGGGCGACTCATTCCTCCCAGACTGTGCCCAAATTCCTCTGCTTGGTGCCAATCATTTTCAAACACACTTTAACAATTGCTTTCAAGCTGTTCTTCTCCTTCACAGCCAACCCATTGAACCAGCAGATAAAGGAAAAGTTAAAAAAAATTTCAATAAAAGAATGATAAAAAATTACACAAAATGGTATCACAGACCTTAAAAGAATATAGCTTCCCCATTAAATGAACTCTCTGTTGACTCCATTTAACAATAAGCTCAGTGTTTTCCATGAATTTGAGCTGTGAGTCAAACGTAGTGCCAAGGTATTTACAAGAGAACGATTTCATTAGTTTGCAAGATTACCACCATATCTAAAGTATTATATATCATCAATTTACTCTTTATTAGCATTCATGTAATCTGAAAAGTGCGTCAGTGCTTCAGTTTAGTTCTGCAATTTAAACATACACAAGTAGTGTGCATGGATTGATTCAGTTTGTAACCATGAGCTGCCTTGCACCACATTTCAAATGGAGTGCATGGAAATGGCAGGAAATTACTGGATGTGGTGTGGCCCTTTGCACTTCTATCCATATGTTCACCACAAAGTAGCAATTACTTTTGGATAATAGCTGCACTCCACAGCTATGAGTGAATGAATGAATGAATGAATGAATGAATGAATGAATGAATTTTAGTCACAGTAATACTTAGGCCACTTTTTTTTTTTTTAATTGTATAGTATATTGAATGAAAGTTGTATGTTTCCTGAAAGTTGGAATTATTTTGAGTCTAATCCCTCACTCAATGCTTGAAGACTTGAGAAAGTGATGAAAGGAGGAAGCCCTGTGTGGACTGACTCAGGAAGCCTGGTTGAGATTAGATCAGTGTTTTTTCCACTTACCTCCACATTATGAAACGCAATGAGACTGTATGTCCAGACACACTGTAATATTACAAAACACCAAACCCAAGTTCAGGAAATCAAACTGAAGGCAGTGAGACCAAACCATGAACCTTGTCAGCCTTGCCCCTATAAAAGGAGGTCCCTCTAAACCAAGAGACACAGAGATCCACATCACCTGTAGATCTCACACTCTTCACTTCAGCTTCTTGACCCTCAATCTGTGGACAAGTAAGTAGTACATATTTCAAAATCACTTAGGCTAACTAATATGAGAGAATATTGTTGGAGTCCATTGTGATGTGTTGGATTCTGTTTTTCAGGATGAAGCGTCTTGTGGTCTTGGCTGTGTTGATGCTGGTGGTCTACATGGCCAATCCTGTTGCAGCACAGTAAATATATCAGGCTTTCTCAACCTTTAACCTGTCTTTTAACCTTTAACCTGAAATAGTCATAGCAATGATTGTTGTTTTCATTCATGGACCTTTTACCATAGATGGAAATGAGTAATTGTTGATGCCAATAAAAATCTGAATCTTCCTCCTTTTCTCCTCCACCAGGAGCGGACCCCAAGGACCAGATCCAGGCCCTGAGTACGGTTCTTTCTAAACTCAACTGTGAAATTATGATCACAGTGGCCTGTAGTCCACTAAAAACACATACATACTGGCATACATTTTGTCGTGCCAAATCTAATTCCTCTCATTTTCCATTAGGTGGGCCGGCGGTGGTGGCGGCGGGGGAGGAGGAGGCGGCGGCGGCGGCGGGGGTGGTGGTGGCGGCGGAGGTGGTGGCGGCGGCGGAGGCGGCGGTGGTCGCTAAAACCAGGTCTCCAACCAGGGCTGGATCACATCTTAATTACAGAAATGCCTGCTTTCCTTTTTTAGAAATTAATAGAATGACTAGTGTTATCACTATTCTTGTGTCTGCATCAGTCATTTGAGAAAGTATGATGTTTTCTGTAGCCAGATGAAAATTTCAAAATGGCAACCAGCATATTTGACATTGCCCTGATGAATAAATCTGCATCATGAAAATTCAAAGCCATTCTCTCTTGTGTTATTCTCATGGATATAATTTGATTGAAAAATTCACTTTGATGATGAGAGTTTTTCACTTTGTGTTAAGGGAAAAGAAGCAAGGGAAAAGAAACAAACAAATCCGTTTGTTTGTTTGCAAGTGAAATTACAGTAAAGCTTACAGTAATCAATAAACTGGGACTAACTTTAGACACTGATCATATATCTTCAACATTTTGTCATGCTAAAAATACAGACAGTTGATCTTCTGGTATGTCATGATAATAACTTTAATAAGCAGAACCTGCAGCTCTGTCAGGAAACACAGCGCATTTTCTGTCAGGCTGTGGTGATTTGTTCATTGCTGCTCACTGCTGTATTTTTATGAATAGATTCAAGATTCAAGATTCAAGATTAGCCTAACTTTATTGTCCTGCAAGGTGAGACATTTGTCATGGGCTCTTCACCCATGCTACACCCCTTAAAAAGACAGCAATCAGCATCATACATTCAAACGTAAAAAAAAAAAAAAAAAAAAAAAATACAGTCAGCTGTAATAAACAATTTTAAAGATTTAAAACATTCTAAAACAGATAAATAAAATAAAATCAGTTGCTCAGGATCAGTGCAAACGTGTAGCCAGTGCCTCCAAGCCTATTTGCCACTGTTTAAGAGCTTAGTAGACACAGGGATGAGTTTTTAAACCTGTTCAATCTACAACAAGTTACTGTGAACTTCTTGTTTGAGGGCAGCAGTTCATATTCTGAATGTAAAACATGTGATGGTCCATTGATAATGTTATTAGCCTGCTTCATAGTGGCCTGTTCAAAAATAGTCTGCAGGGGTGTGTGATTTTTACCACCCATTATTTTCCAAGCAGTCTGAGTCATTCACATGAGTTTACTTTTGAACTGCACAGACAGGTTAAGTATGCGGCAACTTTCATCATATACAGGGATGTGCACAGGTAGACACTAGGTGGTGCTAGAGCACCTGCCCTTGCCCTAGTCTGGACCAGCAAGTGCCCTTTTAAAAGTTATTATTATTTTTTTTAACAGTGTACTGTATGTGGCCCAATGGTGACACTGATCAATTCTTGATTAAATGCGTGTAATAATAATGCCCCTGTTGTAATTTTGCCAGACAGCACACGGCCAATGACTGTAGAATTTGTTGTTGGTACAGCATGTGAAGCTATCAGTAGGCTATACTTTAGCTGAATATTTAGTATTTTTTACCTTAGGTTTACATTAGGCTACATAATTAACACTTGCAGTAAAATATTTGCCAAATGACAAAGTCCAAAATGCCTGCAGAAAAAGTAGCCTGGCTTGTTGTAATGTCACAAAGCAGTCTTATCCGTACTGTTGGTCTATTTTGGGAGATTAACCCGTTATTATCATGCAGAGCACAACATTGATTTAGCTCATTTACCAATTGCAGAACAATGCCAAGAAAAGAAAGAAAAAGAAAAGAAAAAGAAAGGGAGCTACAGCAAGCAGCCTGGGGGAGCAGCTCTCTGCTCTCCTGGATCAAGCCATCGACGAGCAGCAAGGAGGATGAGGAGGAAGCACAACACATAGATGAAGAAGAAAGGTTAGAGTCAACACCAGAGTCATGTTAAGGGACAACTGTGTAGGGGAATTTCAAGCTCAGATTTAAAACTGTTCATCTAATTTTATTGAAATATCTTATTAGCGGTCCACAATTTATTTTAACTACACAAAATGGTTTGGACATTGTAAATCAAGCATGAAGCTATATTAGCTGAATATCACTTCTATGTTACAACACTTGCAGTAATGTTGTATTTACCTTAATAGGCTATTATTAAAACACTGTCAATGACAAATAGCCCATTAAAATTTGTCTGCAGAACACAGCTATGTGGTAGGGTATTGAAGTTAGGCCATGGCAGTTACAGTCTGGTGTGATGACACCAAGCAGTCTTACCCAATTAAACATCATATTCTATTGTTGGTCTAGGCAGCTACAGCAGGCAGCACAGGGAAGCAGCTCTCTGCTGTCCTGCAATAGGCCATCTACCAGCATGGAAGATAAGGGAGATGAATCACCAGAATATGTGACATACACAGATGAAGCAGAAATGTCAGAGTACACAGTCCAGAGCAGCTACACTGCAGAAGGTGCCCTTTTTTTCACTTGAGCACCTGCCCCCCAAAATGTCTGTGCATGCCACTGGTGCAGAGCTGTGGGACAGCAGATTACAGTCCGACCGGGATCTCATTAAAAAAGCCCAATCATAGAGAGAGATATCCAACAATTTGGGAATACCAGGTGTGTTTAAAAACTGGCAGAGAGATATAATGTATTTGCTTTCCACTATAAGTGCGATTTTTAGACTAGTCATGTAGCCTGTGACAAAATTATCCCTTATTTGTTTGTGTGAAAGTTGGCAACCCTATAGTGAAAGCCAATAATAAGTCATTTATCACACCACTTGCTTACCAAGCAATAGGTTGTAATATGAAAAACGATATTTTCCCCCTGCATGGTCCAAAACCTGCCTCTTTCAGCTCACTGTTTAAGCTATTAGCTAATGATTGTTTACAAGCTCAAGCAAGGGCATGACAGTGAGGAAAAGAGAGGACAGACCACAGGAGGAGCAAATACTGATTTTTTTATGCTTTTAAAAAGTCTGTCAGGATATTCATGTCAGAAATAGTTCATATTTTACTGATATTTTGAGTTTGTCTCTAGATTTAATGTAGGCTATTTGTACTTTGAGTTTGATAGGCCCTCAGTTACAGTTTATAATTTAAATGTATAAGGTCTATGCATTTTAAGTTGCATTATTTTGTGACATAGTTTCATTTCATTTTCTTATTTTATCTAAAAGGGACAGTGTACAGCTCAAACATATAATGTATGTCACTATTTGATGCCATATCTTGCTTTGTTTTTTGTTGACACTACAATAAATATGTTTTTTGAAGAATAGTTTGATGTAGTTGGATTATTCAAGGTATTTCCTCTAGTTTTAGAGCTTCTTTTGAGTTTCTAGTTCTTGTGAAGCTACTTTGATGGACTGTAGTGGAAATTGTAGTGGAAAAAATAGCAAAAGAAATTTGGTTAGAGGATTATTCCTTTTAATAGCATTATTTAAAACATATGAACATGCTGAGGGCTCAACACTGTACAGCAAGTGTCAAAGGAGCATAAGAGAGAACGAGGGTGGTACATTAGTGCCAGACAGCAGTTTTTTAATGTCTCCCCTGGGAATTACTCTCTGAAATTTTGCAGTTTATTGTCCCCCCCAATAATGAAATGCGATTTTCACCCCTGCCTGTAAATGAGATGCATCATGGCTATGATGGCATCGTCTGTGCTCCTATTAAACCTGTATGCAAACTGAAAAGGGTCTAAAAAAAACAACGGACTTCACATTGATCACAATTTTCTCAAAACACTACAGATGTAAGTGGTACAAGTAGACCTTCTGTTCCCTTAACGTAAAACTCTTATCATCACAGTGAATTTTTCAATCAAATTATATTCATGACAATAAGACAAAGGAGAGTGGCTTTGAATTTTCATAATGCAGATTTATTGATCAGGGCAGTGTGAAATATGCTGATTGCCATTTCAAAATTTTCATCTGGCTACAGAAAGCATCATGTTTTCTCAAATGACTGATGCAGACACAAGAATAGTGATAACACTAGTCAATCTATTACTTTCTAAAAAAGGAAAGCAGGCATTTCTGTAATTAAGATGTGATCCAGCCCTTGTTGGAGACCTGGTTTCAACGACCACCACCGCCGCCACCGCCACCACCACTGCTGCCCCACCAATTACTGCCTCCTCCGCCGCCACCACCACCACCTCCCCTGGTGGAAAAGGAGAGGAATTAGATTCAGATTTGATTTGGCATAACAAAATGTATGTGTTTTTTTTAGCAGACTACAGGCCACTGTCATCATAATCATAATTTCACAGTTGAGTTTAGAAAGAACTGTACTCAGGGCCTGCGTGATGGGGGTTATAATCTGGATCTGGTCCTTGGGGTCCGCTCCTGGTGGAGGAGAAAAGGAGGAAGATTCAGATTTTTACTGGCATCAACAATTTCTTCACAGAGTCTCCCCTCCATCTATGGTAAAAGGTCCACACATGAAAACAACAAACATTGTTATGACTATTTCTCTGTTTCTGGTGTAAATAAAAGTTGAGAAAGCCTGATATATTTACTGTGCTGCAACAGGATTGGCCATGTAGACCACCAGCATCAACACAGCCAAGGCCACAAGACGCTTCATCCTGAAAAACAGAATCCAACACATCAAAGTGGACTTCAACAATATTCTTTCATATTAGTTAAATGATTTTGAAATATGTACTACTTACTTGTCCACAGATTGAGGGTCAAGAAGCTGAAGTGAAGAGTGTGAGATCTACAGGTGATGTGGATCTCTGTGTCTCTTGGTTTAGAGGGACCTCCTTTTATAGGGGCAAGGCTGACAAGGCTCATGGTTTGGTATTGTTGCCTTTAGTTTAATTTCCTCAAATTGGGTTTGGTGCTTTGTAATATTACAGTTAGCTACATTTCATAATGTGAAGTTAGGAGGAGAAACACTGATCTAATCTCAACCAGGAGCCCTGGGTCAGTCCACACAGGGCTTCCTCCTTTCATCACTTGCTCAAGTTCAAGTCTTCAAGCAGTGAGTGAGGGATTACACTCAAAATAATTCTAGCTTTCAGGAAAAATACATCCTTCATTTATTCTCATCAAATGTTATCCCTAAATTTGACAATGTCTGGATTCGTGTCGATTGTGTGTTGCCCTGACAATTTTTTAGATAGTTAAAATCCTTGTGTGAATTTCAACAATAATATAGTTTAGACATGGAGGTAGTATTGTGACTGGCTCAAAATTGATTGATTGATTGATTGATTGATTGATTCATTGATTGATTCATTCATTCATTCATTCATTCCTCCCATACCTGGAGTGTAGCTGTTACCCAAAAGTTTCCACAATTGCTACTGTGTTTTGACCACATTGATAGAAGTGCAAAGGGTAACACCACATACAGCTTTTTCACAGGATTCTGAATTTTTAAGGTGGACTGATGCATATTCAACAAATCATACTGTAACATGGGGCACATGTGGGATTCTGCTTGTCAAGGTCATAAAGATGAATGCATGGCTGTGGCTTGTTTAGATTGTTGATATTATTCTATCAACAACTATGAAATCCATTTTCATTTTTATTTCAATCCAGTACTTCCCTGCCATTTCCACACACTCATAGAGCAGCTCATACAAACTGAATCAATCCATGCACACCATTTGTGTATATTTATGTTGCAGAACTAAACTGAAGCACTTTTTAAATTGCATGAAACTGACAATAAAAGTTGTTAACACTTTAGAATCCTGGCTATTATTAAATCAATCAATCAATCAATCAATTATACTTTATTTGTCGCCAGGGGGAAATTTGGTAAATAGTAAATTAGTCATATAGTATCCTTTAGTTATATTGATTATACTGTATAGTGTACATAGAGTTTGTTCTTCACAGTCAAATTTATGAAACAGAAATAAGCAACAGATAAAACAAACAAATGTAAACAGATATAAAACACAGGTCAAAAAATGAAAAACCACATGCTACTGAAATGTCTGTCTGAACAGATAGCTCTTTAGCTGCTTTTTCAAAGTAACCACAGAGTCCAGAGACGACAGAGGTTTTGGGAGACTGTTTCAAAGCTTAGTCTTAAAGTCTTAAAATGTATCCACGGGGCACTTCGAAGACCCCAGTTAGAGGACCTAAGAGTTCAGCTCGTGGTGTAAGGGTGCAAAGGGTCCATGATATACTGTACAATGTGGCCATGTAGGGCTCTAAAAGTGGACACTGAAGTCTAAAATGAACTGGAAGCCAGAGCAGAGAGGTTAAAATACGTGAATGTATGTCCATCTGTTGGATTATGTTAACAGTCTGGCAATAACAGTAGTCCAAATGTGACGAAATAAAAGTATATGGGCACCATTAGTTGCACAAAGCACATCAAGACGGTACTCGATTTCTCGCTATGTTCGCTGTAGCATAGCCTCTGCAGCATTTGCAGGTATTAAAATATAATTTGCAACCTTAAGGAGAGCAGTTTCAGTGGGTATTTTATGAAAACCAAATTGAAATATGTCAAACACCCTGTGCAGATCCGGTGTTTGAACAAGTTGCTTTTCAACAACATTTTCTAAAAAAAATTTTTAAAACAAAGTGAGATTAATAAATAGGCCTATAGCTGTCTGGCAGGAAGTGGTCCAGATCTGGCCTCTACAACAAAAGTTGAACAGTAGCATGCTTAACATAGCTGTGGACACACCCTAATAAAAGAGAGTGGCTTATAAAATTGACTTAACAGGGATAGATGAATTTAGAAGACACAGAAGAACACAGAAGTTGGTATGACATCTGGTGGGCTTAAGGAGTGTTTCATTTTCCTTAACAAGGTAGTAATATCCTCAATAGAAACAGGACAAAAGGGATCCATGGATCCGAGATGAATGGGGTGTCACATGTGATACAGGCAGGTAGACCCAAATGCAGGAGCAAACAGGCAAGCACAGGAGATGAAGCAAATGCCATTTATTGCCTGGCTCACGTGACTGGCAGTGTACTGCTTCACCCAGTGTGACGACTGTCCTATACTGGTATCCACAGCCAGTTAAACTCTCTTTGACACTGCATCCTTCAAGGAACAGGCAAGAGTTGTGGTAGGACAGGATTTAATGCCAAAAAGTGTGAAACTGAAATAAACAAAGTACAAAAGAGCATTGATTAACAACCAATACACAATACTTTGTCCGTTGAATAAGTCAGTATGTAACAACTGAATGGCGGATCTATTATTAATAGATCTACATATGAGCACGAGACCATAAATAGTAGTCAATAAAATTAAACAGATCTTGTAAAACTAAAAACAATATGCAGTCTAACGATTATAAATAACAGCTTACTTAATTATATTGCCACTTAAAGGGCTAAAGAACAAACGGTTGGAAGAGGAGGTAGCATCTCTGTCCTAAAAACACTTTCTTTCACAACAAAAAAGCAGAAGAACTTCTCTCTACTTCACTTCCTGAAATTGGGCACTGACTGATGAATAAACTATGCCCCCTTGTGGCTCAAAAATGCCACTACAAGTGGAAATGCAAACAGTTCCAACACAGGCAAGCTTGCAACACCACAAAACTAAACTCAAGGAACCTAAACCACTGAACACCAAGGAACAATGACAAACAAACTAACAAAGAACTGAACTGAAACATGCTGAGTGGCTTGGAAAGCACAGGAGGCAGGATGAGCAAACTGGGTAGCAAGACACTGGTGAAAACACTAACGAGAGCGACAGCAGGGCAAAGCAACAGCTAAATATGAGAGGGACATGGAGCAGGAAGAGAAGTCAAACAACAAAGTCCATAAACACAGAGTCCAGGGGAAACACAAGAGGCCAAGAAGTTCAATAGAAGTCCAAAAATGCAGAACCATGACAGGGGGTGGAGGAACCACTTGTGAGTAGACAGGACAAGCGTGTGACATTTGCCCTGACATTTATAACATTCTTTATCAAATGTTTAAGGTTATTGCGGTCACTGTTAGAGACAATTGGTATATCTGGAGTGGATGGAGGGACAATGTTGTTTACTGGATCAAACAAGACCTTAGGATTTCTCTTGCAAAAAGATAAAATAAGAGAAGTAAGATCTTTCGGCCTTCACCATGTCATTGAGGATGCCCATAAGTTCTTTAAGATATAGCCTGTATACCTGAATCTTTGCGGCTTTCCACAAGCACTTGGTCATCCAACATTTGCACCTGAAACTCAAAATATTTCCATTTATCCATAGGGGTGAATTAATAGAGGAGGTCTTTCTACCAGTGTGAGGAGCCACTTTATCCAGTACAGACGAACAGTGATTGTTAAATGATTAGACTAAAGCCTCCACATTACCATCCATTCACCCCTTAACGGACACACCAAGAAATACTTTTGCAAAAAAAAAAAAATATTTTTGTAAAATTGCGTTCTTGTCTCTGTATTTAGCAACATTTCAGTTTTGTTTTTTATTGTTCAGTTAAGGGGCAGATAGGAAACTTGACAAGCCAGCTGACTTGTCCGGCCAGGGTAATACCAGGCATGAACTGACAAGAATTAGAAACTTTAAATTTTTTTCATTTGTGCAACTGAAGTTGACGTTTTCTCATACAAAAATAAATTAAATTAAAAATAAATAAAAATGCAGACAGTAGAATATGTTAACAATATTCACAATTTCATTTTATAACATTTTCGAACTGGAACATATACAATAAATGCATTGTAGAAAGTGCAGCAGTCATTGTAAAATAGAAATCTAAAATATAGAAGTAACAAGGTAAAGCGAGCCCTGATTTGAGCTCAGTGCTCCATAAAGCCCCAAAAATGAAAAACAATGTTCTGTGTCATATTGAATCTTTCAGTCAAATTAATCAATTATTATTACCACCTTATTCACTATAATAAAACAGAGGAGATATTTCAAATCTTTTCTAACCGGTATACTAGTCCATTTGTTTCTCAAATTGAAAAACAAGAGTTTCAGTATGCTTTCAGACATGATTTTTATTATTTATTTATTTATTTATTTATTTATTCATTTATTTATTTATTTATTTATTGTCATAAAGCAGAGCATCAGAGTGACTCCTTTAGTTGAATTTTAAAGATTAATCAACGGTACTGGATCTGGTTGTAGACCTGGTTTCCGCCATGACCGCCATGACCACCACTGCCACTGTCACGGCAACCACCACCGCCACCGCCACCACCACCACCGCCATGCCTGGTGGAAGAGGAAGGGAATTATTCAGATTTTATTTGCATTAAAAAAATTGATGTATTATTTTGTACACTACAGGCTACTGTCATCATAATCTGACAGCTGACTTTGGAAAGAAACATACATGTAGCCTCCATATTGTTGCTTCACGACAGGCTTTAGCCAGTCGTAGCTGGGCCTGGTGAAGGAGAAAGGCAATAGGTTTCAGATTTTGACTGGCATGACAAAATTTGTATATTACTTTCAATAGCCCCGCTTCCATCTATGGTTACAAAAAAAAAAAAAAGTTGACATGTAGAAACAACAGTGGCTTTTATTGTTATATTGTTTCTGGTGTAAATAAAGTTTGAGAAAGCCTGATATATTTACTTTGCTGCAACAGGATCGGCCATGTAGACCACCAGCATCAACAAAGCCAAGGCCACAAGACGCTTCATCCTGAAAAGCAGAATCCAACACATCACAGTGGACTCCAACAATATTCTCTCATATTAGTTAAAAGTGGTATTGAAATATGTACTACTTGCTTGTCCTGAGATTGAGGGTCAAGAAGCCGATGTGAACAACAGCAAAGTGAAGAGTGTGAGATCTACAAGTGATGTGGATCTCTGTGTCTTATTGTTTAGAGGGACTTCCTTTTATAGGGGCAAGGCTATTGTATTGTGTTGTTGCCTTTAGTTTGTTTTCCTCAATTTGGGTTTAATGTTTTGCAATGTTACACAAAGGTTAGAAAAGCAGTCTCACTGCATTTCATAATGTGGAGTTAAGTGGAGAAACACTGATCTAATCTCAACCAGGAGCCCTGAGTCAGTCCACACAGGGCTTCCTCCTTTCATCACTTGCTTAAGTACAGGTCCTCAAGCAGTGAGTGGGGGATTAGACTCAAAATGATCCCATCTTTCAGGAAACATACATCCTTTATTTGTTCTCAGAAGTATTATCATTTGTTATCCCTCGTCAGTTCTAATGTGCATGTATGCTGTCCCGACATTTTTTTTTAGCAAATGATTTTTTAAATTTAGTAGAATCTTATAATATGCTGCTTCTTCTGGACCTACCCATGTCAAAGAGATCTTATTTTACACACTAGAACTGTTTTAAAACATCACCCCGTGCAGTGATATTGCAATTACTGATTTTAAATCCTCCTACCAAGTATTTAACAGTAGTTGCACTTTGTAAAACAACAAAAGTCCAAAAATACTTTTCAGCCCTGGCCAAATGAAGACAACTGAAGAGAGTCTGTCCACCATGAATGTCTAAAAATCTTAGTGAAAAAATCAATTTCAGCAATTACAAAACCGCAAGAAAAATATTTTGCTGATATCATCGAAAAAAAAGAACAGCACAACGCCAGGGTGCTCTTTGCCACACGACAGATTCCTAATGTGTGTGTGTGTGTGTGTGTGCAAGCCTAGACTGAGCCAGGCAAACATGCCACTCAGATGTAGCTTACATTACTGGTCGTCAGATGACAAAAAGGGGCTGTATTTTATATTATCGGGGTCTAACCTGATAGATGCTAAAATTACAGCACGTGGTATTTTTCCTGCCGTCTAGTGGCAATTTGGTAGTACTACAAGTGTGGTACAAGTGACTTTCTCTCCATTGCTTAACTATTGTAATATACTTAATTTAAAAAGGTCACATCCTCACTCACTAAAACCTACAGCAACTAGGGAAGATGACTTTGTTAAGTCTTTATAAAAAAAATTCTCTCATTTGTCAGTAACCCTTAATGTAAAAAATGATTCCTTGATTCATTTATTTTAATGCATCCAGTAGATATGTTCTGTATAGCTGTGCCATTTTGTGTTTTATGCTCTTAGTTTATTTGAAATATTTGAATGCTTCCCCAGATATATATATATATATATATATATATATATATATATATATATATATATATATATATATGGAGGGAGCATTGCATGCAATGCCTTCTGTCCTACTAGCCTCTTTTGCTTGTTTTTCCACAGAAAACTGGCAGTCTAAAGATGAGAGCCACATCCATGCAGCAAAACACAGACAAAGGAAAGCAGACAGTAACACATAAAGCAACATGGTCAAGACTGAGAGTGGAGAAGAGAGTGAGGAAGAAAGAAACCGAGAGAAACACCACAACAACTTCAGTTCAGAGGCTGAACTAAACTACAACATTAGAGCCTAAAGACACAGACAAAGGCACAGAGCCTCGTAGTGAAATAGAATTCAATTAGCATGAAGTTAAAGAAAAAAGAAGACTTATGGTGTGTTAAGAAATAAAATCACTCAGTCAAAATTTTCAATTACCATGAATATGTGCATGACACAAATTTCCGTATTCGCATCATTTGTCACTTTGGGAAGAATTTGAAATGTCCGTCACACGCATTTAAATAACTGCATCATTTTAATTTAATTTTAAAATGACTTATTTTTTTTTTCCTTAGCTGTAGACCATGTGAGTTCTCTGTTCTCACCCTGCAACCATCACTGTGACAAAGTGATTTTACTGATATGTGATGTTTGTTGTTGTGTTGTGAAACTCACATTTGAGATAAAAAGGTTGTGAAATGACTGGACATGTTCAGCAACAAAAGCAGCTTTTTGTCATCTGAAGGACATGCAAAAATCAGAATTCTTTTATCAGACTGTGAAAAACCTGTCCATGCTTTTGGTACTAGCAGACTTGACTACTGTAATTTTCTTCTATGTGGCTTGGCTAAAAGGTCGGTTAAATGTCTGCAGCTTCTTCAAAATGCTGTTGCTAGAGTCTTGACCTAGACATGGAAACTTGAACATATCACATTGTCTTCTGGTTCACTCTAGAGTTGACTTCAAAATTGAACCTCTTGTCTCCAAAGCAGCTAATGGCCTTGTCTCACTCTACATCAAGAACAACATCCAAATCTGATACTTGCTTTTAGCCATTATGCTCCCTCTCTGTTGAACAGGCTTCCAGTTAACGTGAGGTGTTTCACCAGCCTGTCCTCCTTTAAAAACCTTCCTCTTCTCTTCTGCCTTTCATTAAGCTTGTCCTTTAATTGCTGCTTTACTGCTACATCTGGTCAATTTATTCTTTTTATTTAGGCTACTCCTAATATTGGGCCTCATTCACCAACCGCCCTTAGGAACAAATTTATTCTTAAATATGAGCACTTACGCAGTTTTCAAGAAGATTCTGGCATTCACCAATGTTTTCTTATTTGAGATTTGTTCTTTGGTAAGAAAAGAACCTGCGCACACTCAAGAGCACTCTCAGGCACATTTGAGTGTTTGTGCAAAATAATTGGCTCTTGTGTTTTCGTCAGTTCTATAGTTATGTTATATTATAGGATTTAATTTACAATCATATTTATTATTTTTTAATAATTGTTTTCGTTACAAAGCATCATGGTCTGTTAAAATAAACACAACGCTGATTGGACTTAAAAGGATTTCTTTTTTCCCCCCTAACTTCATCAGTTGTGCGTCCTTCTCCAGATGCAGTGTTCACAGTAGCAGCAGCCCATGCATCTTATTTTCTGTTACCTTATATCCACTATTGACGCTAAATATGACAGCTCTGGGTCCTGCACCCTGGAGGATTTCAGCTGGTTTAGCGCCATTACAGCGTCCTCTGTCACGCCGTCCCTTGTCGTGTCCATGCGCGGGCGCGTGCGTGCGTGACGGTGGTAGCTGTTTGTGTCCCTGCACTTGTCCTGACTTGTTTTGTGATCACTTATATTATTTTTGTTGTTGTTGTTGTTGTTGTTATTATTATTATTATTATTATTATTATCATTATTATTATTATTATTATTCTGTGCTAACCACAATGTGTTGCCTGGCCGTGTGCTCTATAAATAAATATAAAGTTAAAAATAAAGTTCAACTTGACTTGATTTGATAGATGTACAGCCCAAAAGTGTCAGCTTACCATCAAATAATTACAATAAACTTCACATGAAACTACATTTTGATCAAATGATTTTAAAGTTATCTTCAAAACCACAGGTTATGCTGAAATGTAAATACAGCCACTTCAAATTCTGTTACACTGTGCTACTTCTTCTGCTTTGTTTTTGCACATGGGGCCTGTACCATAAAGCTGGATTAACATACCCGGGGTTTCTCTTAGTTATCTGGCTTCACTTAACCAGACATCCGCACAGGGGCGCAAATCCGACTCCACCACTGGGGGGGTCAAGTCCTCAATTTCTCAAAAGAGGGGGGTACACCAATATTAACCAGTGCACAATATAAAATGCACATGTAGGCCGCTGTGCCTACATAAGCAGCCTATTAATTATTTTGGCAGGCTCCAGGGCAGGGATAGGCCTACTCAAATACCTGAACCTGGGGGCCACTTTAGGGCAATGGCAAGGGGCCAGGGGCCAGTTGACAAAATGACAACATTAATGATACTTGACTACTTTTCTCTTTCATTTGTTTTATTTTCACAAAACGTATCAAAAGGTAAGTGCAGTGATAGTCTTTTATGGCTTGGCTTTTCATTTCTATTATGTCCACAACACAGTTTGTAATCAAATGAATTTGCCACATTTTTCCACAATATTGAATAATTCTGTAAGTGCAATTTGCACATTCAACATCAACAACTTTCACTTTTATTTTTCAATCAATATTTTTCAATCACTACATCAGTCTACAAGATCAATTTTTGGTTGGACAGTGTAGAGTCATGAGTAAAAAAAAAAAAAAAAAACAAGAAGAATTCCTTCTTCTCTTCAACACTTGAAAAAATATGAGAGAAAAACAAACAGAATTAAAATAAGAAGTCTTCTTATTAATTTATTATTTGAAGAGTTCATTTGCAAAAACAGATAAAGGCCATTCTTAAAATCAATACACCTTTTTCACTGATACTGCTTGGAGTACACACACACATGTACACACACACACACACAAAGCATGATTTAGGGTAATAAACATTATGCCAGGCTAAATAAACATAAAAAAAATAGAAATAAATATAAAGTAAATTTTAATAAAACTCAAATTTAAAAAGGTTTAATACATTCAAATGGAGATATCTGTTTTTGCAAATGAACTCTTAATTTATTATTTATGTTATTAATTTATAAAAGAAGAAGAAGGAGAAAGGGGGAAAAAAATACTCAGCCTAACTTGGAAAAAAAGGTGCACAAGTTGTGCACCTAGATCCACTGGGTTCTCATCAAACGGGCAGGCCATTTTCCAAGAGAACTGATTGGTCAGTAGGTGGGGCTTTTATGTCTGCTGAGCTCTTATCCTGAACTTCACCTGCTCCGGAGCAGGTTAGGTGTTAAGCGTATGTAACCACTGCAACCTCGATAAAAAGTAAACCACCTTTATGGTACAGAAAACCCAGGGTTAACCCTGAAGTTACCTTGCTAAGCCGAAATCCAGCTTTATGCAGGCCTCAGCTCACTCTCTAGCTGAAACACATTGTTACTGATGTGTCCAAAGGGGCTTCTATAGTAAGCCCTAAAAGCAATTGAAGAGTTCATTTGCAAAAACAGATAAAAGCCATCCTTAAAATCAATACACCTTTTTCACTGATACTGCTTGGAGTACACACACCTTTATATACACACACAAACAAAGCATGATTTAGGATAATAAACATTATGCCAGGCTAAATAAACATATAAAAAATAGAAATAAATATAAAGTAAACTGTAATAAAATTCAAAAAAGTTTGAAAAGATTTAATAAATTCAAATGGAGATATCTGTTTTTGCAAATGAACTCTTCAATTATTCAGAGATATGTGACTTGCTATTTTTGGAAAACCTATGTTATAAGAAAAAATCAACTTGAAATTTGACAAGTACATTAACTGGGTAGGCCTTTAGATTGCAGAAAGCCCACGCAATTGGTTAAAGAAATGTTTAAGAGAAGTTTTTTTTGTTTTTGTTTTTGTTTGTTTGTTATTTTGTTATTGTTGTTGTTGTTTTTCAAACTGGTGAGCTATTTGAAATAAAAGAGTTTTTTGTTGGTGGTGGTGTTGTTTTAATTTCTTACACACACAAAGTTCAACTGACAGTAAAGTGACAATAATCAATAAACTGTTATCCACTCTAGATGTTAATCATAAATATCTTAAATATCTGCAATGTTTTGTCATGCTAAACAGGGCCGCCCCTCCCTACACGCAGCTGCGTAGGGCCTCACGATCCATTGGGGGGCCTCATTTTGCCCGCGGGCATGGCGCGCGTCGCACGCGGTACGCGCTCGATGCCTGCAAGGCTAGACCAAGTCAGCCCAAGCCAGTAGGCGAGAAAAAAAGAGACCTGTAATCTGACACCACCGCACGCGTCGTTGCATTGATTGACAGCAATCTACATCTGACCAATCAGTGGTCAGATGCACCAACACTGCTGCAGGTGAGGGGAGAGATGACTTCTGAGAGGCATTTTGAATCTGGAGCAACTAAGAGGGGGAAAAAAATCAAAACAAGAGGAAGAGTGGGTAGCCTATGTTGTTGAAATAAATGTAAAACTTTGTGGCGCTGCCACAACATCTTAGCTAGCCTACTCCTCATACTGAGATAGAAGAGAGACTAGGCTACTGTAAGTCTCTGTCTAAAATGTGGCCTGGAGATGACATTTTCCAGCAGCCCTCTTACCATTTCTTGGATGTCTTGTTAATGCATTTGTCTGCATATACATTCACCTCTGTGAAAAAGGGGTGGTAAAGTGACCAGTTGGTGGTCGTATATTAGCTTAAGTTTATAGCCTATCAATCTATGCATCAATAAAGAAGATCAATGTGATGATGTGATGATAGGAGACTTGCACAAGCAGACAAGAACCAGAACAAGCACGGCACATTTTCTGTCAGGCTGTGGTGATTTGTTCATTGCTGCTCACTGCTGTATTCTTCTCCCTTATGACAAAATGAAAAACAAGGTTCGTCATCATCGTGACTGTCTCAATCAAATAATACCACCTTATTCAGTAGCCTATAATAACACAAAGGAGAGTTGCTTTTCATTAGACAGATTTATTCATCAGGGCAGTGTGAAATATGACTGACTTTTGAAAATTTCCATCTAGCGGCGAAATACATCTTGTTTTCTCAAATTTTGGATGCAGTCATGAGACTACTAGTAGCCTACACTTGTCAGTCCATTTGTTTCTAACCGCTACGTCCACCGCTGCCGCCACCGCTGCCTCCACCTTTACCACCACCGCTGCCGCCGCCTTTACCACCACCGCTGCCGCCGCCTTTACCACCACCGCTGCCTCCACCTTTACCACCACCGCTGCCGCCGCCTTTACCACCACCGCTGCCGTCACCTCTGCCTCCACCTTTACCACCACCGCTGCCGCCGCCTTTACCACCACCGCTGCCGCCGCCTTTACCACCACCGCTGCCGCCACCTCCACCGCTGTTGCCACCGCTGCCGCCGCCTTTACCACCACCGCTGCCGCCACCACCACCACCGGTGCTGCCACCGCTGCCGCCGCCTTCACCACCACCGCTGCCACCGCCTTCACCACCACTGCTGCCGCCACCGCCACCTCCACCGCTGCCGCCGCCTTCACCACCACCGCTGCCGCCGCCTTCACCACCACCGCTGCCGCCGCCTTCACCACCACCGGTGCTGCCACCGCTGCCGCCGCCTTCACCACCACCGCTGCCGCCGCCTGTACCACCACCGCTGCCGCCACCGCCACCTCCACCGCTGCCGCCGCCTTCACCACCACCGCTGCCGCCGCCTTCACCACCACCGCTGCCGCCGCCTGTACCACCACCGCTGCCGCCACCGCTGCCGCCACCGCTGCCGCCGCCTTCACCACCACCGCTGCCGCCGCCTTCACCACCACCGCTGCCGCCACCGCTGCCACCACCGCTGCCGCCGCCTTTACCACCACCGCTGCCGCCACCGCTGCCGCCGCCTTTACCACCACCGCTGCCGCCGCCTTCACCACCACCGCTGCCGCCGCCTTTACCACCACCGCTGCCGCCACCGCTGCCGCCGCCTTTACCACCACCGCTGCCGCCGCCTTCACCACCACCGCTGCCGCCGCCTTTACCACCACCGCTGCCACCACCGCTGCCGCCGCCTTTACCACCACCGCTGCCGCCACCGCTGCCGCCGCCTTTACCACCACCGCTGCCGCCGCCTTCACCACCACCGCTGCCGCCGCCTTTACCACCACCGCTGCCGCCACCGCTGCTGCCACCGCTGCCGCCGCCTTTACCACCACCGCCGCCGCCGCCGCCGCCGCCTCCGCCTCCGCCTCCGCCACCACCGCCACCACCGCCGCCGCCGCCTCCGCCGCTGTCAACACCCCACAACCTAGTGGAAGAGGACTGGGATTACACTCAGAATTCATAATTCAAAATTAATTCAGGATTTAGGCCTATAATTAGGCTACTTTAAGGAGTCATGTTTCCCTCTGTGGTTAAAAAAAAAAAAAAAAAAAAAACTCCACATATAGAAATGGCACTTTTTGCTATTATTATAACTCTGTTTCTAATGTAAATTGAATTTTTGAACGCCTTATGATTTACCATTCTTCAGCAACAGGATTGGCCATGCAGACCACCGCCATTAACAAAACAGAGGCCACAAGAAGCTTCATCCTGAAAAACAGAATCCAACATATCACAGTGAACTCAATGAATATCTGTTCATGGATTTTCACAGTTCAAGGTAAAAATCACAATAGGCTATACATTCAAAATACGTTCCCCATATTAGTAGTTAAAAGTGATATCGAAATATGTACTAGCCTACTTACTTGTCCTCAGATTGAGGGTCAAGAAGCTGATGTGAACGACAGCAACGTGAAGAGTGTGAGATCTACAGATCTCTGTGTCTTTTGGTTGAGAGGGACCTCCTTTTATATGGGCAAGGTTGACAGGGTTCATGGTTTGGTATTGTTGCTTTTAGTTTAATTTCCTCAATTTGGGTTTAGTGTTTTGTAATTTTACAGCAAGGCTGGATGTACAGTCTCACTACATTTCATAATGTGGAGTTAAGTGGAGAAACACTGATCTAATCTCAATCAGGAGCCCTGAGTCAGTCCACACAGGGCTTCCTCCTTGCTCAAGTTCAAGTCTTCAAGCAGTGAGTGAGGGATCAGACTCAACCATAACCCTAACTTTCAGGAAACATAAAATACTTGTGTGAATTTAAAAAATAATGTAGCTTAGACATGGAGGTGTTATTGTGACTGTCTCAAAATTCATTGCAAACCTGTGGAGAACAGCTAGCCAAAAGTTTCCACAATTGTTACTGTGTAGTGACACTGATAGAAGTCCAAAGGGTTTCCTGGGTTCCCAGAGTTTCATGTCGAGCTTGTTCGCTGGATTCTGGATTTTAAAGGTGGACTGATGCATAGCTATTCAAAAAATCATACTGTAACATGGGGCATATTTGGGCTTCTGCTTGCCAAATTCATAAGGACGAGTGCATGGCTGATGCCTGTTTACAATGATGGTATTATTCTTTCAACAACTATGAAATCAATTTTCATCTTCATTTCAATAAAGTAATTTCCTGCCATTTCCACGCACTCCATTTGAAATGCGGCGCAGGGCAGCTCATGGTTACAAACTGAATCAATCCATGCACACTACTTGTGTACGTTAAAATTGCAGAACTAATCTGAAGCACATTTCAAATTACGTGAAACTGACAATATAAAAGTCAGTAACTCTAAATTAAAAATTATGGCTATCAATAAATACAAAAGTAATCAGTTATTATGCTGTAATTATGGTGATGATATACTGAAAATTGTTTAGGTATTAATTGATGTCATGTTAATACAATCAGTTAAGTGTCTATGCATTGTAAAAAAAATTCTCCAGCACTGTGCAAGTAAAATAGATAAAACAGATAAAAATAGAAATAAGATAGAAAGTATATATATATACACTCCTATATACAATCCTATATACAATATACAATTATGAACATTAAGTGTGCCTATATAATAAATAGAAAGTAAGAAAGGAAATAGAAAATGAATGGATGAATGGGAATGTGAAGGCACTGACCCACGTCCATTACTGAGCACAATTAACAAACAAAAGCACAGACCTTTTTTTTTCTTGTTTTCATTTTTAACTGTTGTAATTCAAAAGAAAGCACAATGTCCAACTCCTTTTACTTTGATTTATTTTAAGCAATCAGCAATTTGGGGTAAAGACCTCTTCAAGTTTTTAAGACACAAAATCAATACACATGTATTCATAGGCCAGATGCATAGGCACGCAGAAACAGTTAGGTACATGTGTGGCCAACAGCATATTGTTTAAAAAAATATATATCATTAATTTCACTGGAAATTACAACATATTCTCCTCGAGATTTTTTTAAAATCTTTCTTTCAAATAAGTAACTCAGTGAAGCATAGATTTATTACATTACTTTAAAGAGGACAGAGGGATGAGGAGGACACAGGGGACAGAGAAGTGGAGGAGTGTGGGGTCACTCCTATGAGGAAGACCGTCTCACTCACACCACGCAAGCATTTGAGATACACACGCAAAAGGTGAGGAGAGAAAAGGAAAACACAGGGGGGCAACCAAGAATGCATAAAGCAGAGCAAGAATACATAAATGGAAGAATAAAGCAAAGCCAATGGCTGTGGAAGGTGCAGGAGGTGCAGGACCAGCGACAGCACAGCACAGACACAGAAACCAAGAGAAACATCTAAATGGGCAGAGGCTGAACTCAGCTAAGACATTCGAGCCTAAAGGCAGAGACTGAGCCTCACTCCATGGTGAAATAACTTTCACAAGCATTTAAACAGCTGTATAATTTACATTGACTGAGAAGTGTTCTTAAATATAAGCCATGTGAATTCTCTGTTCTCACCCTGCAACCATCACCGTGACTGTGTGATTTTATAGATGATATGTGATGTTTGTTGTGTTGTGAAACCGAGCAAATTTAGATACCAAGGTTGTGAAATGATTTAACTTGTTCATTTCTGTGTGTCACATATTTGGAAACCTTGAAATGTATAAGCACTGGGGAAAAAATGAAGAAAAATATGTACAGTGGAATCTATGCAGCAGCATTGTTGCTCACAGCTATATTTTTATGAAGTGATTACAAGTAGACCTGCCATTCCCTTATGACAAAATGTCTCATGGTTTAGAGGGACCTCCTTTTATATGGGCAAGACTGACAAGGTTCATGGTTTAGTACTGTTGCCTTTAGTTTCATTTCCTCAACTTGGGTTTAGTGTTTTGTAATCTTACAGTAAGGTTGGATATACAGTCTCATTCCATTTCATAATGTGGAGTTACAGTTTTTTTCAATCGCTTTTTCCAGTATAATGAAACTGGGATTCACTTTGTCGTCATCTTCACCTCCAAACCACAGCAGAAGTTTTCTTTTGCAAATGTGTTCATACCTTCTCATTGGATTCACACATTTTTCATGCACTTTGGCACAGCACTTCTCACATGTGTCATTTACATGGCCCTGACTCCATTGACTTCACTATGGTAGTCAAAAGCAAAACATCTGCTCACAGCTGATAGAAATGACCTGCACCACTGTGAAATCACTAGCGCACCTGCATCACTGCCCTTTCCACAAATCACCATTCACCAATCAATCAGTATGCACCTACAAAAAAGGGGGCCTATAAATTGTATTCTATATTTTATTTTTCAACTCCTTTGAGTTTTTCTGTGTAATACTGTATGTGAATTACAGTATTTCAGTTTTTGCCAGCAATACAGTAAAATTTCAGAAAAGTCTTTCTGAGTTTGGATGAAACTCTTTACTGTAAGTTCACATTTGAATGTGTAGCTCACAGGAAAAAGTAAGGTTGAACCTGCTCAGACTATAAAAGGGTATGTTGCATGTTGGTGTTGAGTATGAAGTGAGTGAGTGGCTGGATTGCAGTTTTTTTCAATCGCTTTTTCCAGTATAATTCTGTATTCAACCAGGAGCCCTCATTTATAACCCTTGCCTATGCACAAAACGTGGCCTGAAAGAGGCGTTTCACATAAAAGTTTGGCTCTATAAAAACAGACTTGACGGGAGAATGTGCGCACCTGTACGGAATCTCCGACCCATGCATGTTGGAGACAGGATAACCTGGAGACGCAGAGGATGAAGTGGTGAATTGAAGCCAGATTGTTGAAATAAACTGTGTGACAGCCATCATCATATTTATCATGACCCCTCCCACACATTTAATTTCACGTCACATTAAGGTAACTAACTGAAATTATCATCATCGGCTGTAAATATCCCAAATTACATCAAATTAAAGAATCGCAGAACAGAGCGTCAGGAGTTTTTTTGGTTGTTTTGTTTTAAAATAATATTTACCTAATGCTGTACATATATCACCAAGGACCAGGGCCGGAGTGGGACTCATTTTCAGCCCTGGAGTTTCATGCCTCAGACCGGCCCACTTTAGATCACAACCTATTATTATTAAAATCATGTAATTATAACCTTACATGTTAAGTCTACAATAGCGCACTGTTCTGTAAAGCCTTGTAATTCAGTGTATTTTTCTAAAATATTTCCAATTCAGTGCAAGTAAGGGTTGCTTCACAATGTAGATTTATTTCAACATGAGTGCACATCTCCAACATTATTCTTTACAACACATCCTTTTCAACAATATCAGAATCTATATTCTGTTCAGATAAGTGTTCACAGATATCCAAAGCTTAAAAATGACATTTGATATGGAAAACACATTTTGACTTAACCAATTAAGATATTTTCAATGGCAAAATATGCAGGCTTATTTCATATTACTTTCATCCTACTCCCTTTCAGTTGTGGGCTTACTACTACTATCTTACTTTTAATGATAAAAAAATATAACGGGTCACTACTATCGTTTGGGCATATAAAGTGGTTATATTGGAACTAATGCTTGCTTGTTCACACACTCTGTTACAACAGCTCACCTGTTCCTTCCACACTGACAGGAGCAATCCCCCCATCACTACTGGCTCATGGCTCTGCTTCTGACACCAAATCACATTTTAAAAATTCTCAGCACAAATCTCCCCTTTTTACAAAGCATTCTGATCAATTTAGGTCAGTTTCATTACAGTTTTTTTCATTCGCTTTTTCCAGTATAATGAAACTGGGATCCACTTTGTCGTCATCTTCACCTCCAAACCACAGCAGAAGTTTTCTTTTGCAAATGTGTTCATACCTTTTCATTGGATTCACACATTTTTCAGGCTCTTTTGCACAACACTTCTCATGTGTCATTTACATGGCCCTGACTCCATTGACTTCTCTGTGGTAGTCAAAAGCAAAACATCTGCTCACAGCTGATAGAAATGACCTGCATCACTGTGAAATCACTAGTGCACCTGCATCACTGCCCTTTCCACAAATCACCATTCAACAATCAATCAGTTTGCACCTACAAAAAAGGGGCCTATAAATTGTATTCTGTTTTTCTGTGTAATACTGTATGTGACTTACCGTATTTCAGTTTTTCCCATCAATACAGTATAATTTCACTTCAAAGTCTTTCTGAGTTTGGATGCAATTCTTTATTGTAAGTTCACATTTGAATGTGTAGCACACAGGAGAACCTTGTTCACACTGACAGCTGTATTTTGTATTGTGCTGTCAGCTGTGTTACAGTACAGTAAAGCTGATAGAAGAAATCTACTCATTTGGGCAGAAGTTGAGTTGTTTGAGGGAAATATTGGATTTTGCTACTTGCTTTATAATATGTAACTATGTAAATTGTCAAAAATATGACTGCAATACACACAGGAAAAAAGTAAGGTTGAACCTGCTCAGACTAAAAAAGGTGTGTTGCATTTTGGTGTTGAGTATGAAGTGAGTGAGTGGCTGGATTATGTCGCTTGACTGCGAGTTGTATTGGGCGGTGACAAAATGTGCTTTTGCTGCATGTTTGAAATGTTTTGTCACGGTAAGAGCCTTTTGCAAACAAAATGTGTTATTTTGGGAAGTGCACCTCTCATTAGGCCTATGGATTAACTGTTTTGATACCAGCATTTCTGAGTTGACAAAGGAGGTAAAGCGATTGAAAAAAAACTGTAATGTAGTGCTGAATCATCTAGCATCTCAGGACACTTTTCATACAGAGCAGGTCTACACCATACTCTTCATTATATTAATTCTAATATTCACTCAATGAGCAATCCTACCTGCCCACTCTGGACATGTGAGCTCATGCCTGGTGCTTGGTGCTGGATCTTGCTTCTGACTCTGAGGGGCTACAAGACAAAGTTTCCCAGTTATGTGGCGTCGCATCATACTATTATTTAAATTATATAACGTTATGTTATATGCCACAACGCCACACAATTAATTGACTTGATAATTAATTAACTTGAACGGTGGTTTGCAGGCAAAGTTCAACATCTTGCCTTACCCGTTTCATCGTCCTCATTTGTCGTTTCAAACGAGCTCGTTTTAGTGGAAAAGTTGCCAGTTTTAGCACATTTGGCTGCGTCTGTTTCCAGAGCTTTCCTCTTATTAATTCTTGCCTTCTCCGCGACACCCTTGCTCTTTCTATTTTCCATCTTTCTAACACCACTGACCGAGTGCATGGACGTGTTACGTCAGGGTGCGTCTGCAAAAAAAAAAAAAGAAAAAAAAAAGAGCTGCCAGTGGAGGCGGAGGCGGCCCAGGGTTCCCGGTCCTCCCGATTAGTCACTTGGGGGCTTGGATGAGATTAAATAGATCCTGGAATTTAGCCTGGTCTGGAGCAAGCTAGCTCCACAGAATAAATCACCATGGTAACTAATATCATAACACATCCCACTATCCCACTTTTGTGCAACCGGATGAAGGATAAATTAATCCAGGATGACCAAGATGTCCCGACTTAATCCCTTATCCTAGTTTTGTGCAACAGGCCCCTGGTTCACTTGAAGCAGTATTATCAGCCAAATCCACGTCTCTCTCTCTCTTTGTTTTTCCTTTTTTCCAATGTCAGACCACTTTATTTCTCACATCTGAATTTACAGCGGTAACTTAGCGCTGCACCTAACTCAAGCAGAATTAGTCTATGTTTTAAGATTTTTTTAAAATTGAGTTAAAAGGGCGGTGTTCCGTAAATGTTATTGGGATTTTTTTCTTTCAGATTTGTTAATTTTTCCATATCTTTATTTTGTAATGAGGTTTGAAATGCCTGTATATATTTATTTATTGCCTACATAAGTAATAGTTGCCTTGTCTTGCCTTGTGCTCTAACTGTACTTTTTTTCTCCCCAAAGCAAATTGAATGGACAAACTCTTCAAAATGCATATCGGTATTCATGAGGAGCGTTTCTTGACCAAATATGGCTAATGGTGGCCGTGCACTGGGTGGAAGTTGAGGCCCGTGCACGTGCGTGATATTTCAGGTAGATTTGTAATTTATGAAGGGCAATTGCGTACACGTGTGTGTACGCACGTTTGCGCACGTCTGAATATTTTGTTCAGCTTACGTGCCTTGCCTGATTTGTGCTCATGAAACCTTTTAGTGTGGAATCCACAGTTTGATAATTGAGGGCCCTGTTCTGCTCTAACTTGAAGGTAGCCCAGTTTAACTCCATATGGCCAGCAGATGGCGCAAGTACCTCGACAGGCAGATTGAAGAAAGTTTGCTCACCGGCAAACTCTGTCTGGCAGTGGGCTGAGAAACTTCAGTCGGAGCTGCAGAGTTGTGATGGTCACATGGTGCTGTAGTATAATAGTCCAAATGTCTGAAGCTGCTCTTCACAACAGAGCCGATTGTCTGTACCTCTGCGGCAGCGACAGATTCCGTGCGTCACTGTGCATCACCTTCCCGACCTGTTTGATGCAGTTTCATGCCACTTTGACACTGACAGCTGACGGATCTGAACGAGGGGAGTTTGGAGTTACAGAGGAAAACGCACCCTTTTGAGAGAAATTATGAGAAACTTGGTCCTG
This sequence comes from Myripristis murdjan, assembly GCF_902150065.1. Classification (NCBI taxonomy): domain Eukaryota; kingdom Metazoa; phylum Chordata; class Actinopteri; order Holocentriformes; family Holocentridae; genus Myripristis; species Myripristis murdjan. The sequence continues at coordinate 14,370,169 of NC_044003.1, forward strand.
TGATTAGTATTTCCAGTTCACAGCTGACAAGGTGAGAGATGAGGAGACCTTTGCTGCCTGTTGCATCTGGGTTTGGTGTTTACCAATAGACAATTACTACCACCATTAACCTTAACATGATAACCGAAACATGTATCACAAGGTTATTTTATTGCCCTTGGGTGTGTGGTGAATCTGTGTAGTTAATTTTGTGGCTACTTTTATTTATCATATAACTATAGGGAATAACAGTAAAGGAAAACAAAACTGCCAAGTCATATTTTCATAAAAATGATAATGATAACATCAGAAATCATCCAGTTACTGATATAAATTAAGCACCTTGATTTAAGCTATTAAAACAATAACAATAGCCTGTGTAAGATTTTTTCTCTGCAGCTCAAGGTTAGTGAACTGCTGCCCTTTGTGTTGAAGGTGAATTGGTTAATTTGGTCTGCACCTGAAAAAATACAGCAGTAAACTACTACAACATGATTTGTTTATAGTGTACACAGCATGGTATGTGGCTGTGGCTTGATTGGCATCTATTAAAATGCTGTCCATTGCAGTTAGGCGGCAGCAGTTCAGCAGCAGACACCTTGGTATGCCACATGGTGGAATAACAGAGACCCAACAATGGACAGGAAATGCATTTTAATGGAATTCATCCACTGAAACTATTGCTTTATGTTTCAGCGCTCATGGATGAACTATCTCCGCTTTTAATTAACCGAGAAATAGGTTAATGTTGCACATGGATGACCAAGCATGGGATGCCCGCCTGTACAATATGGAGATAGAGTCTCAATGAAGTATGCTTAGGCAACTTATTATTAGTGGTTAGTTTGTTTGTTTGTTTATCTATCTATCTGTCTGTCTTTCTCTGCCATTCCAATGTTAGATCTTGGCAACTGGAGCAACATTGGAAATTCCCACTTAGCACTCTTTTAAATGGTTAATGCATACTCAGTGATATTTCTCATAATATTTCCGACAATACCTGAAGGCAGCATGAGACCACATGCGCTGGGTCCTGCACCACATTGAAAAAGCGACTCGGAGGTCTTGCAACCCCACAATGCATGACATCACTGTTTTCTCTGCTGATGAATCTTTCTCTCTCTCTCTCTCTCTCTCTCTCTCTCTCTCTCTCTCTGTGTCTGTCTCTCTGTCTCTCTCTCTCACACACACACACACACACACTCATCTCTCTGTTTCCATCTCTCTCACCTTCTCTCCCCCTCTATCACTGTTAACCTGCAGCATCAGTCCTCTGAAGGCTGAGGATGCCATGTGCGATCTCTAGACCATGAACCACAACTGATACGGTTTGCTAGGAGCCCCCTGCAAGTGAAATAGCTTTTTTTTTTTTTTTTTTTTTTCCCCAAATGTGGCGTCATGAATCCTTCAAAGTTGTAGATAGATAGATAGATAGATAGATAGATAGATAGATAGATAGATAGATAGATAGATAGATAGATAGATAGATAGGTATACTTTATTGATCACAGACTGGGAAATTCACATGCAACATGTACAAAGGCACCGTAGCTGATATGTACACAAGGGGAGCTGTGTGTAGTGGATTTATGTGTTAAATGGTGCTAGATTGTACGTTGTTTTTACCACAAATCTCGTAATTCACAATTTACTGCACATTCCCTATTATCACATACCTCCCTGTTTTCTAAGGAGTATATAGACCACCATGAGCCACCTCCAGTACAAATGCACTTATTTTCACCTGACAGCACAGTGTTTTTCCTGCAGAGTGTGACTTGTACAGAGAGACACGCTGTCTCCCCAAAACACTGAATAAGTGGAGGACGGCTTCCTGCACTGACTTTGCACCTGCTGATGCATGGCTGGTCAAGGTGGACCCCGCAGTCTCTGCAATGGTGGGCTTGTGCTCCCTTTTCTGCTGTGCCACTCAGTCAGCCCTGTGCTTTGTTCACTTCTCTTAAAGCTGCAGTTTCATTTTGTACTCACAATATCAACACATTTTTATCATAAGCGCCTTTTAAGTCATCCAAGGACACTTTACAAATCAGTGCATAATAAAATTCACTCAGTGCCTACTTCTGGACATATTCATTGCCTGAGTGGATATTGCATGGCTATTAGATTAAAATATATGATTAATTTTGTAATTGCATGATGATATGAAATGTTTTGCTTTCCTTATGGCTGATGCCTTATTTATTTTTTGTGTTTGTGTGTGTGAAGCTGCCAATTCAGAAAGTGTTCAGGGTATTGACATGTACATATAGCAATTTTGTTGATTGTAGTCAGAACTATTACTACTCATTTTGCTTAGAGACCACTTGCACCACTTGACTAGGACCTCTTGTGGTCCCTGGACCCCACTTTGTGAACCACTGCCACACAGTAAACATATTTAAGCTTTTTAGCCATCCATCTACAGTGATAAATTTTAGTGTTCTGGAACAAGGCTTCTGAAAACAAAGAAACACAGGTAGTGGACTAATCCTGAGCTGTGCACAGTAGATGTTGAAGTTTTCTTTGGTCAGACAACCGGTTGTTTAAGGGCTGAAGGAGACGGAAACTTACTTTCCATAAAGGGTCTGTAATGTTTAGATGTGATGACTGGGAAGGTCATAAGGGAGTCTGATTTCATCCCAACAAACCAGTAGTGTGTATGGGGTCATTATCATCTTGGAATATGGGTACATTATTGGGGAACAGCCCTCTGAGTTGCAGATGGTCGTATACTGTGGTCATTATAAGTCAGTTACATATCCTCCAACTGTTGGCAATAGACATTGTGGGCTGGAGGCTTGAATGGAGGAAAAAAGTTAAATGACTCATCAAATTTTTGCTCAGAGCTCCAGGTTCTCTGCCCCTTCCATCAAGTAACGCTTTTATGTTGATCTTAGATACCAGTGGTTTCCAGACAGCACTGATCTTTTCATAAATACCAGCTTTGCGAAGCTTACTAGTTTTTGTTGAGACTATGACACAGACATAACAGTATGTTATGTCTATTTTGTTGCTTGTAGCAGCTTTTGGTGTCTCTTTAGCATGTTGGGTGCGCCTCCACTTGTCACCACTGTCCCTCTTTGCGAATACAGGTGGTCTGTGCTTGACATGTTACGATTTTCCAGACTGTTGCTGTGAAGTATTTTTTTAGTTTTTATGCCTGCTGCATTACAATAATCTAGACAGAGGAAAATGTAATCAGGGTTCATAAGTAAAAGTCCCATTCCTTTCCAATGTTGCATGACAATTCTGCTAAAAGAAGGCTGTGTATCAGGGCTGCATTCAAAGGGCACTTTGGATTGTCACAGCCTGACTGAGCAACTATGACATGCACAACCTTCAAAGGAGGCAGCCCACAAATCATGACATAGCAATAGACCTTTTTCAGATATTTTGGTATGAATAGCAGGGTAAACATATTTACCAATGATATTAATTAAGGTTCCTTTAGGTCTAACATAGCCAGGGCCCTGGTGTTGTGCACGCTGGCTCACTGTAAATGCTCCTTAATGTGCAATTTTTCATTGAAATGTGTTTTATTGTTATGACTGGGTGTAGAAATCATCATAAAACTAAGAGTATGAAATGTATTCAAAGCTGAGAGATGGAGAGGAATTAAAAAAAAAAAAACACTTTAACTTGCAAGAGTGGGGGTGATCCAGTTAGAACACAACTGCGTTTTTTAATCCCTGCTGCCCACGTTTGATTAACTCCTCAATCCCTTCATTCACTAGCCACAGCAGTAACAGGTAGCTCGTAAGGCCCTAGGTCTGTGGTCGGTGTATCCACTGGGTGAGCAGATTCCATTCAAATGAATGGTGGCCATATTGCTTTATGTATAGGTCTATGGTTAGCACAGCAAGGATTTTATCAAAAGAGGCAAGAGCAAGCAGTCGCCACTATATAAATACAGAGCTTTATAGCAGTGGTGTATCTCATGGACTTTCTCACATGAGCTTTACTACCACTAGCTTCCAGTGTAGGTTTTTAGCAAGTGAGCTCTACCACAGCAGTGTTGACTGTGAAAACATTTGTTAGCATATTGAAGGAGATCTAGTTCCACATATTTCCACTATACCACGATCTTTACCTTAAGGGGAACGCTGTGCGTTGGTGATATTTAGACTTGTTTCACAGTAGCCATTTTGACATGATTAGGCAGGTCAGCACAGATGTTAGTAATGACATTAATTAGGGGTGTGCTAGTGTCAGGGCCCTGGTGTGGTGCATGCTGGGTCACTGGAAAGGCTCTGCTCCAATTAAATGCAATGTTAAATAATGTCAATAGTAACACCTGTGCTTGCTGTGCTATTTCATGTCAAAACGGTGCTGTGGAAAGGTCTTTTTCTGTGGAAAATGCAGCCCCCGAAACTCTATTTACTGATTTTTCAGAGACTCTCAGATCTCTGTGGATGATGAAGATCGTACTCAAGAATCACACCAAATGATAAAATCCACGTTTTTAATTGGGTTTACCCTCCTTGTAAAATATCTCTGTCATTTTTATGCCGTGTTCCTGCGATCTTGTCCGGCACATCTTCATCTTCGGTTTTGGGTCCTGGGACACAAAAAGCCAGCAGAGGCAGAGACAAGAGGGGGGTGTCTCCTAGCAGCCCTAATGGTTCCTGCCTAGCTTCAGTCTAAATGTCAAAACCCCCCACCCCCACCCCCACCCCTTTCTGTAATGAGAAAGTCCAGACTGAGCGATTTTTAACGACTTAGTCAAACACTCACAGAATTGCCATCGGGTCTTGTGGGAGTCTCACATCCACTGCCTCCTGACTGGAGCAGATTTAACTTTATTCCTCAACATCGCCTGCATCTGACACAGCCTTTTCATCATGAGTCCTGCTGGCTTTATTTGCGCTGTGTTCCCATTCACGTTATGTACACCCATGTTTGATTTGAGTTCAGCAAACGTGAACTCTGACTTTTGCATATCTAGGCAGTCATTGTGATTTTTCTTTTCAGTTGTGACTGTTTTTTTTTTGTTTTTTTTGGGGTTTTTTTGGCACAGTTCGCATGAGTTTCAACTGACATGTATGGGAAACGCAACAAATTTTTCCATGGGTTGAGTGCTAATCTGACCACACGTAACCCACCTCTACTTTGTGCATTAAAACTCAAGGCACACTTTACCTATAGTGTTTGATAGATACCTTAAATAGCTTATGGTTTGTGTCATATTAGGCTGTTAGCAGATTTATGCATTCCCCTAAACCAGACACACAAATTTTTTTCTTATTTTGCACTATTACGCTTGGTCCGCTCATCCTTCAAAAGTAGGCACTGTTGCACTTTGTTGTTTTGTTGTTGTTGAGAACAATTTCCTGTTCCTCAGTCTTGTAAGCGACATGCATACTGTGTGCCCCTGTGTCCTATACCTTTGTGTGGATCAAAGCAAATTGCTGCTGCTCCGAATGAGCTGTGCCTTCCCGGATCTGTGGGCCTCAAGTAGAGGTTTTGGCTTTTTGCCTAGAAGCAATTTTCCATCCAATCAAAACCTGTGATACAGCAGGCAACTTCAAGTATTAGTTCGTCCCCTCTGTTTGAATGATACACAGTGAAATCACATGCTGTAGTGTCTACATGAGACAAAAACTTTAAGACTCTTGGCCCTATGTGGACCATGCTTGAAAGCCACTGTCTTAAGCCATTGCTAAGAAAGTGGCGGTCATCAAGGTCAAAGATCCTATCTGACAAGGTGAGACACATGTGACCTTATGAGAAAGACAGTCAGGGGCACGTAACACAGAAGTACAGACAGGCAGGGCAGAGCAAAACTAGAACCAAAAAAAGCACAGAGTATAGAGAAACAACCTGAGCCATCCTATCACAGGGACTTTTTGCTGGTCAATCTGATTTACAGCACTAGAGGGCAGCAATGTGAACATGTACACACACACACACACACACACACACACATATACATAGAAAGAGAGAGACCATACATCGAACACCACAATCTTTTTTATTTGTGTTAGAGTTGAAGGTTCATTGTTTATTTACTTTGCAAGTCATGCCACGTGTCCCTCCTCTGTACCTGTACACTATCAAACTCTGTCACAGTGTACAGCAGCCCAGAAAATAATTCTGTCTGATCTTTAGTTGACCAGTACCTAAGAAATGATATGAACATTGTGTTTTACTCTAACTTGAATTTCTTGTCTCTTCAGTGGGAAATGGAGAATAAGGCCATGTATCTGAGTACATACGAAGAGCGAGAGAACGGCTCCATATATGAGGAGGCATACGATGGACGCAACCTGTCCAAACTCAACCTCTGTGATGAAGGTAAGGACGAGGGTTGGCTGAATCCAGATGAAGGGCACACTGTAGACATGTATGTTTGTTTGTGCTCTTTTGTGTCGATACCAGTGAGGACCCAATTGTCCCCACAAAGCTCGAGTAGTGAGGAAAATCCTCCATATCACAGATGTCTTTGCCTGTCCTCACTTCTGCTAGGGGCTATTTGTTTGTCAGGACTTTGACACGCATTCTTGGCAAGTCCACGGGGGTTCTGGGACGTCCTGCTGTGAGATGAACATATGCGTGAGGGCATTCTCATGGACTTGTCGAGCTTTCATGAACATTTTTTTGCGAGTCCGCAGTCCTGCAGATTTTACTTGAGAGATTTCCTCACCATCCATCATGTTGTGATTTTAAAATATCACATGGGATGGCAAATGCCAGTGTAAGGTTAAAAGGATTAAAAAAACTGTCTCAGTTCAAAGGAGAGATTGTGGTCTTTCATCCTAATCTTGTTTTTAGGAAATGGGGCGGCATAGAATTCTTTTCAGAATCCAGATTTCAGATTTTTATTTCCATCAGTGACGCTCATAGCTGACAGATTGTCTGCACGAGAAATGGAAAATTGTTTAAAGGAGAAAACTTCAGCTGAGGTTGACAGAGCGAGAAATTACAGATTTATTGATTATAAGCCTTTGTTATAAAGTGTTACAAAACTGGGCGTGCCAATATAGCGCACCCACATCAATCATCTGCAAAACAGTTTTTATCATAGATCAGTGATTGGGCCCGTGTTTATGTGTGTGTTTGCAAACAGAGAGGTCAGTCATGGCTCAGTTACAGACTTTATGGAGGATGCTGAGATCATATTAAGGGTAACACTACAGAGGTACAAACAGAAGTACAAAACACGACACACACACACACACACACACACACAAACAGATGCCGTTCTTGGACTTATGAATGCCAAGTGGTGACAGCATGGTGCTTGTCTTGGTGTACCCTTTTGTCCATTGGTGTATGTGTGTGTGCATGTGTGTGCATGTGTGTGCGTGTGTGTGTGTGTGTGTGTGTGTGTGTGTGTGTGTGTGCGCTGCTGTTTCTGTATGTGTGGGTAGACAGGTGCAGCTGAACGAATCCACTGTTGACTCAATTGGTGTTCTTAAGTTTCAACTTATGAATGTGTGACTTTGGTGGGAAAGTCTTAGCGAACACCAGCCGGAGGCTTTGTTGACATTTTAACGGACACTGCCAAGTCCGAGCAGATCCATCACACATCAGAGGAACGCCTCCAAGTTTACTAATCCTATGGTGTTTTCACACCTACTGGAGTAAGAGAAGAGATTTCACACACTGGAGAAGTCTCCCTCTTGGTTTGGTTCATTTGTGCATGTGAGAATACAGCGATCCAAACAAGTCGGCCTGAGATGTTGAGAGAGAGGTTTCTCCAAGCCAACACTTAAGTTTAGTTTGGCATGAGAACTGTGATCCCACCCAATAACAGGAAGCACTGTGCAATATGGGTTAAACATACTGAATTGAGAACAAATTTTGCCCTTTTGGTATGTGATTTTTTTGGTATGTGAAATGCAGAAGTAGTAACCAGAAGGAGTTCTCTGTTACTTAAGTTATAGTAATGGAGTAGATTCATGTCATAGTTTTGTCTAGTTAGTAGTTTTACCACTTAAATATGTTTCCTCTGAAGTATTCTTCCCTCGCTATATGATAAATGACAACTATTACTCTATGAATTACATCACAATATTACAAATTGAGAGCAAATTTTGTCCGCACAGTAACTTACAGTGAGCTGTTTTTTTTCACGGCACGAGCAGCACTGCCACTGTGGGCTACATTGTGGGCCAATTTGTGGTCACTCACACACTTACTCGCTCATGGACGCACTGATTGGGGTCACTCACTAATGGACGACCTGCGAGGGACACACTATGAACAACCAGGAGATGCCCAAGCAACGCTCATCAGAGCTGTATCGTAGGTGATAATCTATCCATTTCGAGTTGGCGTTGTTGATTTTTGGAAAATAAAACACACATCCTTTCAGCAAACCTGTCACTTCTTAAAACTCACAGCAGGTAATGCTCACAGAATGCTGTGAATCACTGTGTCGCCTGCAGATATAAATCGGATTATTTATCCATGTCTGTCCTTCACAGCATCTCCACAGCAATACGCACAATTCTGTCCAGTTATCATGGTGTTGCATTTGTTTTAGCTACAGTTTTTAACGTTGGATTAATATGCATGTTATGTCAACTAACAGTATCGTTGCCTAGCACTACTAACAGCTTCATTTTTTCTTTTCACCCCTCATCCAGCCAGGCTGCAGCTTTAACAACACCTTTGTTCAGATATGTGAAATAGGCATACTCACATATGTATTACGCAAATAACAACACATAAACAATACACAACAAGATATGTATTCATTGGTTTGTGATTCATCCATAGGGTAAATATGACATTTTAATATTCTTATGATGAGACGTTGATGGATTTGCATTAAAGGTGCAAATTGGTGAAAACCTGATGTTGAAATTTGATATTAAAAGAGGCATTAGTACAGCACAGAAACAAACAAGTCCATTACCCCAAAAATTAGCCTCTGCTGGCCACTTCCTCTCATTTTACGTTGTGTACATTGTGCGGCCCTGCAAACCAAGTCTCACAAGTTAATCACACTGGAGGACTCTCAAGATAGCCATTTTACTTAGGCTTATTTAAATGTTTAAAATCAGACCATGGCATATGACATACCCACAGTGTACACTAGCTGGTAAACAATGATGTAGCACTGGAAGCTCACCGGAAAAGAGCACGTATCACTTGTTAAGGCTGAGTCCTGATCGCAGCGGCCTGCGTTTGAATCCGACCTCAGGCCATTTGCTGCATCTCACCCCCAGCCCCCCCTTGCCCCTCCCCCTCCCCCTGCCTTTCCTGTCTCTCCACTGTGACTGTCAAATTGAGCAGAAATGCCAAAAAATAATCTTAAAAAAACAATGATGTAACACTGCACATAAGACTATTTTCCATTTGTTATGTGGCTTAACTTTATTCACAGTCATTTCATTCAGGCTTACCGCTCTCTTCCATCCCACCAGATGAACCTGCCTTATTCCTCGCCTGCTATCGGGGAGACTGGGGCGGTGAGGAGGGAGGCCTGATGTTTTTCAGTGTTTTTCACAAGTCAGATTTGACGGGAAATCTGATGCATTGCTTTACAAGACCAGAAAGGAGGAGAGTGTTCTTCCTCCAGCACAAACAAAACTGACGCTTTCAGAGTTTCTGGCACATCATTTGGTGAAAGCAGTGAAAGGCTGATGGAAAAATCACTTCCAACTTGTTTATCCTCTTCATTAAAGCCAAAGATGTCGGGGAGTGGGAAGTGGGTCAGGAAGCTATGGGGTTTATGGGAAATGTGGTCTTGATTTTGAGAAGCACTATCACTCTTGAGTGGCACAGAGACTCTTTTGAGCATAGTCTCATTGGTTTACCATGCTTATACCTAGGAATCACAATTTAATTGACAATAATATATTCATATTTAAAAATGCTACTGATAATGCCCTTAAGAAAGACATTTGGGAAAAAGGCTTTGCTCACAGCCAGATTTACTAATGTCACTATAATCTGCCAGATACAGAAAAAGCGTCCAAGGATTCCCACCCATGCCAAGCACCATGTGTACTTGATTTGGAAACTTGAGTTAGTAAGAGGAATAATACTGTGTTTTCCATTGCCCTCGTGAATTCACTTATCTCACCTCACCAAAAACAGTCAAATAACTGTGCCTGTAATTGACTCACATTGGCCTGTGTTGAAAAAGAGTCAGTGTGTGTGTATGTCAAAACTGAGTCTGATTTCAACACTGAGATCTTCTGTTGCGCTTCCAAGTTCACTCATAAAAAAGCAGATCCAAGTTTGCTAATCCCCATCTAATCTGCCAGTTAAATGGTCTGTCTGTTCTTACAAACAGTACTTACCACCACACGTGTGCACACTTTGTTTCATCTTATTTTCAACCACCCAGTGCTTTTATACTGCAGCCATGACTCTGATTCACACAGTCTTGTCAATGAATATCCCCTCTCTGTGAAAACTGCTAGACGTGCCTCTCTGACATCAGCCCGCCTGTTGGGAAAGCTTTATGGCATATGAAATTGCTTGAAAGTTTATTTTCTCTTTTTCAGACTGTATGCATTTTTTGTTGCACTTTGCGTTCACTTAAATTGCATCTGACTGTATCGGCTATATTGGCTTTATGTAACTGTGAGGCAGGTGTTGAATTACAACTGTTGTCATATCACAACATTTGTGTGGCATCTATTTTTACAATATGATTTGTTTTTGTTTTTGTCTCCACCCCTGAGTACAGGCAGCACCAGAACTCATTTGACACTGTCCTCTTCTGGTGCAAACCTGTTTCTGTCATTTCTTTGTCTTTGATTATGCAGTGCTTTGCATGCTTTATTTTAGAAAAGTAGACATGGGGGAATCAAATGCTAAAATAGTAACACTCAGCTTAACCCACAATGTCACACATCAGTGCTTTTAAAAACTTTCATTTGCTGATGTGTGAATTCTCTAACCAAATATCAATCAGTTATATTCTGTGTTTATACTGTGATACTTTGTAATGCCTCATGCTGAAAAAACAATGTAATAATTTCTCCATTCAGTTACAGACTTTTTTTTTTCCAAAGTGTTTTTTGGGTTTGTATGCTGTTAAGTCACTTTTTCTCTTCCTTGAAGTTTGTTTTTGAGCGCTGGTCCGTGCTTAACTTAAAAAGCAGACTGGTGTGGAGCGCCGTTTCTGTTTCTATACATTCCATCCATGTGACACACACACATCTGAGCCAGCTGTGTTTGTCTTAAGCGGGGGGGAGTGTGTGTGTTCTTCATCACTGAGGGGAAGCGGGGAGGGAGGAGGGTGTGTGTGTGTGTGTGTGTGTGTGTGTGTATGTGTGTGTGACAGTAACCTCACTTGTCATGGTCCAAATGAAACCATGCTGTGGGAAGGCTGGGCTGCAGACATAGTGTTGATGCAACAGGTTGGCCTGTCAGTGTGTGTGTGTGTGTGTGTGTGTGTGTGTGTGTGTGTTTCAAGTTTTGAACAAAGGTAAGATAATACCTAGACGTATTTCTGCTTTGTTTATTCATTCACACAATGTCAGAATGTCTGAATGACCAACGTGCCACTCTTTTCTGCAACCCTAGATTTTACATGAAACATGAAGCCACTTTACCATTTGCGACTATGAAAATAGATACATGACATGCATGAGATTTCTGTCTTTGATGGGATTTTATTTTATTACACTTTTGTCCGTATTTCAACCAGAGACAGAAAAAAACACTGAAATGTATCAAATGTAAATGTAAATGTATCAACATCATTTAATTTTTATATTAAAAGTTCTGCACTCAGTAAAAGGCAAAAGTAGTCATGAAGAATGGCTTTTTCTGAGTGTTATGGCCCTTTTCCATTAGTATCTACTCGGCTCGGCTCGACTCGGCTCGACTCTACTCGCCTCGACACGGTTTAGGTGGTTTTCCATTACAATTGAGTAGCACCTCACCGTGGGTGGAGTCGTCATAGCAAGGCGGCGCACCGTCCAGCTCCCTCTGGATTCTTTGGGCCGCCACCAAGCTCAGAAAAGTCTCCACGTCTTTATTTGACCGCGGTAGCGGTGTGCTTGCCATTTTCCGACTTTGACAACTTCACGGGAGTCGCTCTCGTCACTCCCTGTCCAATCAGTGGCCTGCACGGCGTTTACGTCACATTTTCAGCTCGACTCAGCGCGACTCAGCTCGCTTGGAACCCCGGCTGAGTAGGTGCTAAAATGGGACCTGCTAGCAGGTACTACCACCTAATGGAAAAGCTCTTAAAGCGAGTAGAGTCGAGCCGAGTCGAGCTGAGTCGAGCTGAGTAGGTACTAGTGGAAAAGGGGCAATAGATTAAATACTCCTTTGCCGACTCACCCAGACTGAGACAAGATCTTAAATACCATTTTCACCTCTGCACATCCACTGGTTCAGTTCCTATGGATAGCATTTTGTGTTAGCTTAGCATAAACACTTGAAGTCTATGGGAGTCATTAGCCTGGCTCTGCCAAACTGAAAAAATAAACCTTACAACAACTCCACTGCTGTCTTATTTGCACAGTGTATCGTTTGTGTTTTAAATACATATCTTGTAATTTAACAAAAAACGATGTACAGTTCCACCATCTGACTTATCCTCGTGTTTTATTTAAAAAATCCTAAGCAGTGTAATAGTAGTGCAGCGCAATGTACAAAATTTCCACCTATTAGCGCATCTATAATAGTGCAGTAAAATATAGTAGTGCAGTAAAAGTAGAAAGTCTCACAAAATGTAAATGCTCAAGTATGTTGATAATCATTACAATTGCTTCCCCCAGTCAGACTCATCCAGATGGAATTAGGGGTTTAGAAGTTTGATTTTCCTAGGAATGTGATTCTAAGGATGAGAACGCTTGAACTGCCTTATTACACATTGTAAATAGTTATTTGTTTCTATTTGAGGGTTGATACCCGACAAAAATTTAGAAATGATGTTCATGTTGGGTTCGGTCATGTCAACCAAACAATCAGCTTCGGCATCGGCTTCATGCAATCCACCTGTAGCCGATTTAAAACTATACCTTATGACAGTCATTTACGAGATGCCTGCACACATGTAAACAGGGAAGGTGTAACCATGGTAACAACAGTAGTGTGGCAAGATAACGCAAACTGAATACTTCAGCTTACATTATCTGCGTCAGGTTCAGGTCGGGCTCAGTTACTACGCTCTTTTGCACAAAATATGCTCTCTGCTTTCTGTGCATAGCTTTATGAGATGAATATTCACATGTGCATTTCACCGAAGGTCATTTCTGAGGTCAGGGGAAGTCTTTGGCACCACCACAGGGGCCAGAGATGACGATCACCTCAGAGGTGATGGAAACCATGGGTGTTACAGTTAAGAGGCATCATTAAAAAACCAAGGCAACCCATAATGGTGACTGATAGTGTGGATTTTTCCAAAGATAAACCTAGCAGCCAGCAAGTATTTAGAGAACACATGTAAAAGGTTTCCTGAACCCGGATATTGGTTGAATCGCCATTGTGCTTCATTAATCAGAAACGGACATCTATTTATATGAAAATATCACTTGTTATCACTTGGAGACGATGTATATTTTAATGTGATGATGTCGGAAGACGTTTTGGAAGAAGCTGTGAATTCCTGTTGGACTACTGAAGGCTCTGCTAGACTGATTGATGAAGAATGTGACCTCAGAAAAACTATCTCTGTTTGTTATTTCATCCTCTTGGCCTGAAGTGAACGTTCTCTCGGCATCAACAGCCTAATCCCTGCCTCCTCCCAGTCCATCTAGCACACACACACACACACACACACACGCACACACACACACACACACACACACAGTATCAAAGCGGTTCCATCATGCATAAACAGCACTGTGTCAGTTTTATCAAGACTAATTCCTGAACATCTGTTTGACCCGGAGAGGAGTGTTAAGTGCTGACATGAGTTATAGTAATGACTCCTCAGTGAGTGTGTGACTTACACACAATGGTTTTTGTTATATAGATGTATTTGCACATTTGCGTATGTGTGTATGTGTGCGCGTGCGTGTGTGTGTGTGCATGCTATGATGTATGTTTTTGGCCTTGGACTATAATGTAGAAACCACTCTTAGATTCCCCAGCTTAGCTCCCGAGAACATAAGGGACAAGAATAGAAGACTTAGAGGTTTTCCACATATAAAATCACTCAGAGTCTCAATAACTTAATTTTTCATAATGCAAGCTAGATCATTTGAGGTCATCAATGTGTTTAAAATTTCTGCTTTGTCAGCCTTGCATGACTATGACTGACTAAGTGTGTGTAAATCCTATGCTTTTTATCAGTTCAGCATGCTGTCAGTATGAGTCAGGTTTTAAGTCTGTGTGAAAGATGCAAACCTCAGCACTGCTGCCACTCAGACCACATATTACTGAAAGACATTAGGAAGAATGAGATACACCATTCCACATTTTCTTTATTAGGTAGGACAGCTGTTATAAAACAATAGTGTGGTATCTTATTCAGCTAATTTGCTTCAGAAAAAAAGCACAAAATGTGTTCTGTCCCCAGTGTGTGTGGCTCTTCATGAAGTGATGGATAGCTAAACACATGTACTGAAAGGGTTAAATGATGACTCAGACGTGGCAGGAAAGTTTAGGGCTGGTTACTTGTTTGTCTTCGTCAGCTGCTTTCAACAGAGCCTTTCCATACATTTTGTGAAACTGGTATTAAAATACACAAGAAGAAAATGCTCTTAATGTCAATATAGTGTAGAAATTAAAATGTATTTAACACAAAGTAATGCCACATTAATGGCTGCCCTGCACATTGAGGAATTATCATAAATTATTTATCCATAAAGATTAAGCAAATAGACAGTCAAAGCTTCTGCCAAGATCAACACGTGGATGTAAACGATTGAACAGAAAGAGGTCTTGTGCAATTTACAGTCTAAAATCTCCAAACAAAATGGCTGGTCTCCAACTATAACTCCACCCATGTGATCACAAATAACCACTGAAGAGCAATAACATCTAAAGCTATAGTACATTAAGTCATGCAGGATTTAACACAATACCACTTTCAATGTCTAACTAAAGTCTGAGAGACTGAAGACAGGCAAGAAACTGAAGATGAAGGCATGAAACTGTCCTTGGTAGAGGCTTAGGGAGACGTCAGTACCGCTACTTTGGTAAATGGCCTGAGGAAGAACAGTTTCCAAAGTATGTCTGTGTCTTCCTTTTGTACACATCCGATGATGGAGGGTTTTGCATGTGACAGTACATGAGTTACACCCAGTCATGCCAACCACTGTGATCTTGTTTGCTGCTGCCCTTCTTCTTGGACTTGGAGGATCGAGCGATGTGGATGAGGGAGGCAATAGCTCTGACAAGTGATTGCCATGTGGAAAACCTTTCAAAACAATGTGAACCAATGCCTTGATAGGAGCCTGTGGCTGTAGTGGTGTGGCATTGGACCTCTCTATCAGACTCAGGATTGATGAGATTGTAGGATGTTTCCTCAGTTGTGTCTGTCATTGTGGGCACTCCTGGTTTCATCATAGCTATACCCCAACACCACTTTGCAATCAGTGTAGGACTTGAAAGTGTCGGGTTTGATGTCCAACTCACTCACAAGCAGATCAGCATTCTCCAGAACAGCTGCACCTAACTCAAGTTAAAGAACAGTTCTTGTTTTCCTTTGACATCTGTCACTTCGAGGTATGCCACAGCTGCGATGGTCTTTATAGAAGCATCTGTTACGTTGAGCTCAGGAGAGAGAGGCTGGAGTGTAGGCTCAAGGGATTTCTGCTCCAGATCTGCTCTGCTCTAGATCTTCCAATGAATCTCTCCATGCAATCCATTCTACCGTCTTTTCCACGGGGAGGGGAGCATCCCATGTCGCTGGTGTTGCTGGTGAGCTGTCGTGGTCAAACGTTTCCGTGGATGGTAATAGGAGCCGCAACACCAATTGGGTCAAACAGGCTGTTAACCGTTGCAAGGACTCGTCTTCGAGGGAATGGCTTTTCGCTGTTGGCACCATGGAATGTCAAAGTGTCATTGACAAGGTCGCGGCTCAATCCAAGGCTACACTGCAGTCTTTAAATCAACCACTAGGCGTCGCTACAATGTTCTCCACCCACATCACATCACAAAATGAACGACATTGTTTTAAAATAGCTTTTTAAGTGATGACTGAGGAATAGTAAGATATCAAGATAAAGCAGAGAAAGACAGTGAATATCATCAGATCCAAAACCCCTTCTTTGGGTAACGATGTAGCACTGTTATCTTGAAAATGTAGTATATGCTCGAAAGCAGCCTATCATTGAAAAGTCAATGTCAGACACTTAGACATGAAAAAACTGCATATTGTAGCTTTGAATGTTCTGATTTTTTTTTTTTTTACTGCTTTAACAGCACTTATGCTTGAGTTGGATGTCTTGAGTAACAGTATTTGTTTTGCCTCGGTCAGGTTCTGCGAAGCGCCGCAGGAAGCAGGATCAGTGCTGCAGTCACCTGAACTCCCTGTCCGCCATCAAGTACGCCATCGTCTCTCTCTACATCCTGGTTCTCCTCAGCATCTTTGGACTCTGCCTGGCAGGTAGGGCGCATGTGTGCACATGTATGTGTAAAAATGTTTGGATAGGTACTGTGCATATTGTGCTGGCTTGGTTTGAGAATAGCTGTCTTTCTTGTTATGTGAAATACAAGAGAAATTTTTGTCACTTGCTAACTGTCATAACAAAGTGTCATTGTTAGTTGAGGGTGGAGAAAGAAAGAAAGAAAGAAAGAAACAAAGAAACAAAGAAACAAAGAAAGAGGCAAGGCTAAATTTGAAATACAGTGGGTAAGGGGGAGGGAGAGAAAATAGTGATAATTTTTTGTTCCCAGATCTTTGAAAAACTCTTGGTTCACATGCACTGTATACACACACACACACACACACACACACAGTCAAACACACATGCACACTTTTACCCACACCTTTGCCATCGCTATATTAAAGCACTTAGTCAGTCTCAGGTAACACTGTGGGATCTGGCATGTAACCTTACTCCCCTTTCAATCTGAGCATTTGTCTCTTCTGGTTTTCCATTAACACACACACACACACACACACACACACACATAATGACAATAACTTGAAGCACTCCGGGGCTCCAGTAATGGGCCTGTTGCTCAAGACAAATTGAGAATGAATGTGGCATTATTTTAAAACAAGCTGGTTCTTACGCTGTGTGCCTCTTACGCTCTCTGATGGTTACAGGGAGGCAAAGTTTAAGTCTCACTTTTCTGCATGACTACGGAGACACCATATGAGTTTGAGGTTGGTTCCAGCCATGATTTGATATCACAACTGATTTTCAAGATCGGAGCAAGTCCCGGCTACTTTTTTGGTTGTTTTACGATTCAGTCGTCAGAATTTTACTCTCTTGCCTCCGGATTCAGTTAAGAATTTCTGAAGCACTGAACATGATCAGTGTTTGTTTGGATCAGCTGATGATCTGCTGATGTTTTGTGCTTTACTTGTGTGTCCTGCTTGAACTAATGCAAAGTACATGCGGTCAGGATTGGGATTGGTCAGGACACTTTCTAGGATTGGTATAGTCGGGATAACATTCGTCTGTTTGCTGACTTTGCCCCTCCATCATGGGGCCGAACTACAGCTGTTAGTGAGGACAAACACACCGGCCTGAACATCCGTTACAAGACTGCAGGCCGCTCCATCTGTTTGCCGCACATCAGGTGTCACTTCTGGCTGCACTCCAAGACGACCCACTTGCTGGAGGCTTCTTGGTCCTTGCACATGTTTCCTTTGCAGACAGGGGTGTGTGTGACCCAGGTAAAGGTGTGTGTGTGTGTGCAGCGCCATTAAAACCAATGGGAGTGAGGTCTGAGCTCCCTCTAAAATTGAACTTTTTTGACCCAGTGTCCACTTCCAAGGACATCATGAAACGGGCTTGTCTTCCATACTTCAAAAAATCAGATTTACTTAAATTTCATCGAAAGCATTCCTATAACGGCATACTAGAGTAAAGTTTAGGTTATCCTCTTGAAGGCACATCAGGTCTGAGAGATACAGCTCCACATTTATAATGTCCTCAAGCAAGGACGCAGGGTTGCAAGAGGATATGTGTGCCTCTGTGTTGCAATGAATAACCTCTGCAAAGGCTAGTGATTAAACCAGTGATGTGCACTAAACCAGTGATGTGCACTTACTGCACAGCATGTTCAGATCAGTTTGTTGGTTATGTAGCTAAATGCACCTCTGACTACTTCCAGAAGTTGTTTGGGTGATGAGATCTTCAGTCTACATCTTGATTGCATTAACACCTGGATCTGATGACTTTTTGATTACAGTGTGATCAGCCAAGATGCTTGTTAACAGCAGGTCATCGTCTTTCCTCCCATGTGGCAGCTTTGGCAGGTATTGCATCAAGGCGCTGTAGAGTCCTATTCATTTCCAGCAAGACATGCTCATAATTCAGACCTAACCCTCTTCTGTGTCTGTGCTCCATGTCATGACCTGCTTTACAGTCCAGAGACTAAAGCCCTGGTGAGCATGTGTGTGTATTTGTCTTAAGAAACCTGCTCAGTGCACATTTTTTAGCCTGTAGTCTGGGGGAATAGTCCCAGGGTGAGGTAGGGTTACACAAATCCACAACTAACAACAGGGAGCTGTCCAGTCTTACACTGTAGGCCACAAGTTTGAGCCATAATACAGTGATAATGTAATAGTTCAATGTAATGTAAATGTTCAGTTAATAGAATGTAACTACAATTTGGCAGAATTTGGGGTTTGTACCAAATAACAAGACAGCCAGCAAATCTCAACAAAACTGTGTACATGATTTGCCTGGGGCCATTCAGCTGCTTACAGATGAAAACACGCAGCACGGAGTCAAACCATCTCCTATGGAGGGACTCCTGACAGCGTCTCAGCAGCAGCAATCCACTTGGCATAACACACCTACCAAAATTTATTAGTCGTGAAGCTTAAGGTTCAAATTATTTGAACTTGGACCTAGTTTGATGCTGACCTTTGATAGTGTGTCCAATCATGTTACAGCTCGGCAGTCGGTTAAGGCGCCGCCTCTCTTGGTATTAACAGCCAGAATCAACCACAAACGATCTGATGTGAGGATGAAATGTGTCACTGAGTTCAATGAATTGTTGAATCACATTGACCAGAGGGTGTTTTTATTTTTCCAAGCTTTGCGCAGAGGGTGTTTATTGTGTTAGTTTCCGCATTGGGACACTGAAAACATTTGAAAAGCAGTTAAGAAAACCAAGTAAGCGTTTATGTAGCCCAGTCATCAGGCCTCTCCAGCAGGAATATAGCTGTGTTAACCAGGTCTCTCTTAACCTCTTCACCTGATTATGGAAGCCCTGTTTCTTGTTTACATGGCCTTTCAGACACCAGATAACTGCTCGTGTGTGGGGAATAACCCAATTAGGAAAGTGCAGCATGTAAATCCACTGATTGTATTTGAACTTCAGATTTCAGGTTCCCAGTAGTCAGTAGACTAGTTATGGAAGCACAAACAATATTTCTTTCAAACACCATAGTCCTCTGGTGATTGGAGCAATAAAACCCGAAAGTGGAAATTTGGATGTGTGAGTTATGGAAATTAGCCTTAGCTGTTGTTATTTCATATCTCTCAGTCTGCAACGCAGCGCTGTAATAAATTCCAGCCTCTTCAGAATTACGCCACTGCAATCCTTCTTCCAGCTTGATTTGGAAAATCCCCTGGCATGATGCCATACTTGCCTCATGGCCAATCCAATCCAGAGTCCAGTGACTGCATATGTGAGTGTGTGCTTGCATGTGTGTGTGTGAGTGTGTGTGTGTGAAAGAGAGTTAGAGAGGGAGAGATGGAGAGAGAGAGCTTTTAGAGGTGTGTCAGATTTTATGTCTCTTACCCTGCTGTGGCCTCCTTGTAAACACCAGCTCAGTATTATTGGAGGAGAGAGACAAGGAGAAAGAGTCAAATACAGGCAGAGTCACGAGGGGAGAGTGTGTGTGTGTGTGTGTGTGTGTGTGTGTGTGTGTGTGTGTGTGTGTGTGTGTGTGTGAGATTAAGATACAGGTTTAAGAGCTGTCTGGCTTCAGACCAGCAGGATCCTGGAGGAATCAACTGTCTCAGCTAATCTTGATTCCATTTCAAGACCACCTCACCACAAGCCACTCAGTCATAACCACAAGGCTGATGCCATTAAATGGATATGGATGTTTGTGCGTGCGTGCGTGCGTGCGTGCGTGCGTGCGTGCGTGCGTGCGTGCGTATTCCCAAGTTGTGAGGGGCAGAGATGTGGAGTTGCAGCCAAAAGGAGTTTGGAACAACTTGATGCTGTCATAGGGGTATTTGGTTATGTAGAGCTTGTTTTAGAAAGTAATCAAACCCAGCTTTTCAACTAGCCTCTCCTTAGGGAAATGCTGGCCATCCAAAAGTGGCTCCAGTGTAATGGCACTTGAGACACCTTCCTCGCATGCACGTACACGATGTGTGTGCACACTCAAACACACACACTGATGATGGTTGCCAGTTTTCCGATGTGAACACGACCACCCCAGCTCCTACCCTCAGCATAATCCGCATTTGCGTTTTGTTTGAATTCACACTTAACTATTTAGGAGGTTTTTCAGCTTTGACGCTGCCTTGGCCCTCTCCCTACTTCATGGTCCGACTTTTGTGTACTCAGACACATACATTTATCACTAGTGGAACTATGGAGTCACATCTTTAGCTGAACACATCTACACTTCTGGCAGGATAATGATTATATAGTATTTTCTTTAACACATCTGATTTTAAATCTTTGGACAAGAGACTGGGGTGAAATGAAACAAAGAGGCAGCAACAGAGATGGAGGCAGATAAGATATAAATAAAGTGGCAGAAGATGAAAGAACCAGATGAAGAGAGAAGTTTCATGAATGCATTTGTCTTGTGGTTACAAGCTGCCTTATCAGTCCATTATTTCCAGAGGGTTACACATGTTGATGGATGGTTGCTGTGTCAGCCTTGTTCATCAGGCAGGGTAGCATTAGAGGGAGAGTGTTTCATAATTGGAGGGTCACAAGTTCAATTCTCGTGACAGCCAGTGTCTGTCGCTGCCAAAATGTCTTTGTGCAAGAGCCCAGACACTTATCAGCTTCAGAGGCGCCTGTTGGAGTGCCATTTGTCTCTGTAGTGACTTGTTTTGGCTGCAAAAGGAAAAAATGGAAGGCTATTACAGCTGAAATATATTAGTTTTGAAATACTAAAGGTAGTCAGTGTCACATATTAATAGCCCCCAATGGCAATGAGAAGAAACTATTTAGAGTTTGAAGACTCAATGTTTTGTTCCTCCCCAAAAGGTAAATGCAAGTAGGGTCATACAAGACCATCAACAACTATAATCGTTCCACTGGGCTACATTGTCTGTCCTCCCACACGTTTTCCGGTTGATTTCTGCTCACAGTAAAGACAACATCGACACGGCCTTAACGAGACTAGTTCAGGACGTTGGCAGATGAGAGTGACACCTCATCCCTAAACTATAAAGATTGCATCCAAGTGGACTCATAGAAAATGTCAGTACATTTACTTCAATCATGAAAACCTGACTCTACCATCTAATGCATTTCATTTACACCTCAGTTACACCTAAGAAGTTGCTCTTCACTGTAGTGATGGGTACAGTGAAGTACGCAGGGTACGCAGACATACTAAAAGGATTCATAACTCAAATTGGACTAAAATATTCAGTTCAAAGAGAACTGAGAACTGTGTCGGGAAGAACTGAATGATTTATTACTTTAGCACTTTAATATGTGCCGTATTTAATCCATTTTGGCAAATCCACAGTCTCTCAAAGTGTGCAATATATAGCGTGTAACATAGCCAAATCTTAGTTTATAGTGTCTCTGTTATGAGAGTGTCTGACCTGTGCAAAAATAATACGCACAGAATTTTTTTTACCTACAGAGCATATCCTCAAGTAATCATCAAAACATACCAATTTATGTATTGTTAATGCAAACCCCATCACAGATTATCCCTCACATAATTGCCAGTGCAGATATTGATGAAAACACAGCGTAGATTAAAGAAAATATTCACATTCTTCTGCTTTGCTGACTTTGTTCCCATTAGACCCATTAGGTGTGTGTGTGTGTGTGTGTGTGTGTGTGTGTGTGTGTGTTTGTGTGATGTTTATCAAACAGCACAGATCTCCACTACGGCGCTTGAGCCCTGTGCCCTATGTAAGACTTGGATATGAGCTCACTGCTGCAGAGGGGCAATGGCTGAGGACCCAGAACCACTTTGGTAGATTTTATAAGCTTTGGCAGTCTTTTTTGTAAAGTCTTGCTTTTAAAGCATATTGCATATTGTCAAATAGGCGGTTTTAGTAGGCTGTGCATTGATGCAGACTGTGGTAAGAAAGAATAAAAGAGAAGAAGTCAAAGAAAGAGTGAAAGAATGAGAGCAACATGCAGTTAGAGAGCATGAACAAACATGGAAAGAGAATGTGTTACACTCCAGAACCCTGTGGTGACACGCTGCTCATTTCATCATGACAAAGATGGAGAAAACACCAAACACAACTGGTTGAATGACAAAGTACACAGAGGAAAAGCAAAAAAAAAAAAAAAAAAAAACTTGTCTAACTCCCTGCCCTAGCATTGACACAATTCCACGATTGCCAGCGAGGAGAACAGTCATGGTTGCCTGCAACAGTCACACCACATGTGTTTTGTTTGGTTGCCGCTGCATTCCCACTGTTGTTGCCGAGCCTTCAGCCAGGCCGTACGCTCAGCATGTCCCCTGGTATGTGTCATGTTTATGTGGCGTGGGAGCCATGCCTCCATGGGTGTAAAGCATTTTAGAGCACACCTGTTGAAACAGTTAAATAAAGCTGCAAGACTACAAGATAATTTTTGTAGTAAAAAACACAGACATTGGCCAATCAATGTTCTGCTCCTTTGATATAATGGAGGTTCCTCTCTGACCACAGATAATGACATATAAAAATATTTACTACAATTAGAAATTTCAGAGCCTTTTCCCATCCTTACAATGATACAGTTCAGAGGAAAACACTCTCAGCACACAGTATGTGGGTAGGCCTACAACTTTTACTTTTGCATGCTGTGTTGTCCATTTTTATTCTGGTTGTTTGGTTGTTATTGACTGCTGCCAGTGTGGCGCTCATGTGCCCTGTCTACTCTTTGTCTTCTTCTTTGTGCTTGGTAGGTCTCTTATACTGGATAGTCTAAAAAGTTGAATGGAAAAAAACCCACACTTTCTTACATGAAATTCTCCTAGATTTAATCATCAGTACAAACAAATAGCAACTGTGTTGAAATAATTCAGGCTCATGGAGAATAGGTCAAGGGTAGAAAATTTCATGCATAAAAATGTTGGGAAACAGTCGAAACAGCCAGTCACAGAGCTTAAAATTCTGTTTCCTGTAGTTGAGCTGCGTTGAGCCATGATTTGAAACGACTTCACACTCTAGTAACAGCTGATGTGGTCCATAGCTGCTGCACTATTTAGCACTATTTGACATACAAAAGCAACAGATTTCTAAGAAATTTGTTTGAAAATTTTAGTAAAAGTGGGTAAAAACAATGGAGAAGATATTTCCAAAACCCACAGCTCCACCCACATTGCAGCTCTGTAAGCTGCAGGCATGTATGCACGTTCTCGGCTCTGGGACCTATCAGAGTTGGTTCACATTTCAAACAAAGAAAAACACCATTAGCTGGCAATTGAAATGGTTCATGGGCAATAGCCACTACAAACCCTGGCTGTCCTCTTCCTCCCATATTGCAAGAAGATAGATATCATTATTTTCCGTAATTGTAATGGGGGTTTTGTCATTGAAAGCCTAAGACACAAAAAAAACACAAAGGCAACACATGATCTTAGTTACACTATACACCGCATCATTCTCTTAGCATGCGTGCATCATGTAAAAAACACATACATTCACATAAATGGGTTCTTTACAGTGCGAGAAAATTGTTTTTGTGGCTTGTGCTATAGTGGAGGCCCTTTTTGGCGCGTAAAGAACCATTTTAGAGAGGTTCTGCCTGGAACTGGGCTCATGTTGTTGTACAGCACATCAGATTTTTATGGTGCTGTAAAGAACGACTTGAGAATGCAGGGAATGTTACATAGCAGTGTTGACGGGGACTTTTCAACAATCACACTGCGGCCTTAATGTTCATTTCACCTTGAATACCCTCTCTTTTTCTGTTACCTTGAATAACCCCTCTTTTTCTGTGTGAAGTGTTGAGTTGTTTTTCACTTCTTCAGATAAACTGGTTCGGCATCTGGACACAGTTCTCAGAATAACTGGTTTGAGTCAAACATCCAACAAACACAGATTTAAGTCAGAGTTTGGCCGATATATGGCCTTTCACAGGGAGTTTGGGTTGATAACTGCCTGGGTGTCCAGGAAAGGAGGTTCTTACAGGAAACATTGAGTTATTAGGAACACAACTGGTCCACATCCACATGTTCTGCAGTATGAGCTGGTTTGAGACCTAGTCATCTTATCTACCTACAGTATTATCTACCTCTTGAGTGCATATGCATTACTAGTTGAACTATTAACTTAATAAATTTTAATGACAATGCATAGTAATTTTTTAAAGTTGCGTTCACTAATGTTGCAATGTGAAACGTTTATAAAGTGCCTTGGTGTTTCTCTCATGTTCTGACAAAGCCTCATACAGCCTGAATAAACTCCCTCACATCCACTGTAAACCCATGAAAGACTTTTCATTTACGTTTAACAGACACCTGTTGCATTTTACAGGTACAGTGGAGGACATCAGCTAATTATAGTATGTGCTCTGGCTTTATGAGGATATTTTCCCACCACATGTAAGAGAATTCAGAATGTGGTACACATGCCTCCTTTAAGCATGGAGGTGAATGTCGGCATCGTCATGTTTTCCACTCAGAGCAAACAAGCATGTTTTCCTAGAAACATGCAGCCTACATGTTTGGCATGAGCATGTGTTTTTTCCTCCCTTAGCCAGTTAATTACTGGAAAACATGACCGTATTTTTGTAATTGTTCTTATAAGCCCTTTCTATCTGTACTGGTAACCGCTATCTTACTGGTCCGTCAGATAGTGACCAGCTTTTACTTGCCCAGAAAAACTGTAATTTTTTTTTTCTACGCCCATGGAGGTTTAATTCAACCAATGAGATTACATCTGCCTCCAGAGCAGCTATGTCTCTCAGAAATGTTTGTATAACTAAAGGTCTGATGAAGGCCTGCTAGTCAAAACACATTCTGTGATGGCTGTGTGCCCTTTGTAACTGTAAACCTAGTGCACCGTAAGTAATACAACAGTTTTTACTTGTATTATGAGTTTTGCGCTGCATTTTATTCCTTTGTGGGGACCCACTCTGGAGTTTATGTGTTTCTTGGTGCAGCAGTTCTCAAATTATTGTTGAAAACCCTTGTTAGAGTGTGGGACAGGGGCAAGGCATAGGGCATCAAAAACAAAAACAAGAGGAAGCTCAGTTTAAGACTAAACCAAGCTTATTAGAATTCTTTTAATTCTTTAGGTCCTTTGAGGTTATTTTCAAAAAGCACATAGACCTGACATGAATGTAGACCATATGTCTCAGACTAAATTTGTTGTCGAAAAGCTTTCAGAGGGTAAATTTGACACCACAAAGTGCCCCTCCTCACAACTCTAAAGGGAAACTTTAAAGGTCTTCAACCACTCCCTTATGGAAACAATATGTATTTAATGCAGTCAAGACATGGGTGTCTCTTATTTTGGTATGTTTATATTCAACGGTGAGAAAACCCTCCCTCTCTCTGTTTGGCAGGGGGGCAGTTAATGCTCATAGTTCACCACAGCCACAGAGCATGAACACACACACTTACTCACACACCCACCCACACACACAGACACACATACGCACACTCACTTGCATACATACATACATACACACACATAAATGTTCACACACACACACACACCTACACATTCTTATTCGCTCAAGCAAACATGAATTCACAAACAGACATATGCATACACACATATTAAAACACACACATTCAGTGCACACATACCTACACACTCAACCACGCACATATGCACACACATGTGCACACATGCCGGCACGCGTACATGCACACACACACACACACACACACACGCTCACACTCACGCTCACACATGCATGTCACATGTATACACACTCCCAGAGCCCCTAAATTGACTCTGACAACATAAAGCCTTTTCTAATGAGTTTCTGTACTGGGCTCAGGGTCCTTGTGAAGAATAGAGTCTGGAGAAGGTCCAGTGCTCCCAGTAGGAGTCTATAGGAGGAGGCACACACACACACACACACACACACACACACACACACACACGCAGTCAGTCAGTCAGTCTCCTCTGTTCCTGTATAAGTCCCAGTAGTCAGCAGACAGGTCCATTCAGGCAGTCAAACACACAGGTCATTAAATGTCAGGCCTAATTGGACCATCTCTCTCTCTCCCTCTCTCTCTCTCTCTCTCTCTCTCTCTCTCTCTCTCTCTCCCTCTCTCCTTCTCTCTCTCTCTCTCTCTCTCTCTCTCTCTCTCTCTCTCTCTCTCTCTCTCTCTCTCTCTCTCCCCTGATTTTCTCCCTTATAATCTACTACTCATGGAAACTCAGCTAATTAGCATTTTGATTTTTATTATATAAGATTTCACAGTTAAGTATAAAGACATTCCACAAATACTTCATCCTAGTGCTCTTACACCCTGTATATATTTGTATGTTTTAAAATCATTCATTCACCAAACCCTAAGATGTGGTAAAGTCGCTGCAATAAAAGTTCTCTAGTAACAAATGTCAAAACTATATGGCCTTGAATTTCTGAGGTCAGGGAATATGCCATTTTAGGTTGCAACGATGCAGAGCACCAAGAGCCTTTCGCCTTCAGCTCTGCCCTTGGACAGATGAAATCATTAGATGCAATAAAGTGGGACACCGGGGCGCATAAATAACTACAGCACAAGTAAACACAGCAGGCCTCACCGATGCAGCTCTCCACAAAACAGCTAAAGTGATTTTATAAATCTGCAGGAGAGGGGGGTTTAACGCTCTGGGGATTTCAAGAGCACAACAGCAGGCACGCAAATTAGTTCTCTAAATGTTTTTTTTTTTTTTTCTTTTTTACTAGCAGACTAATTAAGCAACAGCAGACTCATGGCAGGCTGTGCTCAAGTCTTGTACATACACACACGCACACACACAACCACCTACTGTGGTGATTGGGGCAAGGGGGGGTGGGTGGGGGTGGTTTGGTCAAATCTACCTAATTGCTGCACTGGAGCAAAGTGAAGTACAACAAAATCTTCAGCGGACAGTTATGGGAGCAGGTAGTGCTGTGCAGTTGTTTGTTTCCAGCTGTGTTAAAGCGATGATATCACAGCACGGATAATTTAAAAAATGGTTTGGGACAGAAGAACACAAAGAGATCGTCCCCAAAGTAATAATCCACAACACTTTAATAAAAATAAATGTCTTTTGTGCTGCTCTCTCATCACCGATTGACATAACACAGTGGTGATACATCACATGAAAGTGAAAATCATAATCTTCTGCCACACAGGAGCGGATGCATTTTGCATTTCCAGTATGTGAATAGCAGGAGAACTGAGCAGTCATAGCCGCCACGGTTGATCGGACAAAGAAAAATGTGCCACCTACCAAAACTCAAACTTCAGCATTAGGAAATCTGTCACAGTGCAGTGAATGAGAGTCCAACACCAAAGGTGTCACTAAATCAGAAAAAAAGAAGGATCTTGCAGATTACTGCTTTAACAAACTGTGTAGGCGTTGGTTTGTTCGGCCTTTTGTTTCATTTCATTGCACAAGGGATTAAAGCTACAGGTCATATGTGCTCTGACTGAGGCATATTGTGCATATTGTTTTCTATGGTGGTTTCTCTCTGTGTGTATTGTGTTGAATTCATTTTGTAAGCTGCACTCATGACTTTCTTGGTGGGCCTCTGCCACATACACACAATGTATCCGTTTACATGTACAATCAAACTACAGTAAAGAAGTAGCATCACACACAGATCCATATACAAGTACATACACACCAAGAATATTGTACGGTCCCAGATAAATATTGCACACTCCCCTAGTCTCCACTGCACAAATGCTGTATACTAGAAATTGCCACAGACACCCTACAGCAAGATATCGCAGTTTCCCCCCGATAAGAGTTGTTAACATAATGTAACCACATCTTTTGTCAGTAAATATGTAAGTAAGTAATTGCATATGGTTGTATCATCAGAAAATTTGATAATGCAGTTGTTTGTATACTGGTTTCTCCAGTCATTTGTTGTTTCCAGCAGTCTGTGTGTTTTGTAATGCTGCAAGATGTTTGTGCCTGTCTTTCACCGTGAACCTTAATCTCCCAGTCACAGTAAACATTTTGCTGGGATGCCTCCAATCTTGGATATTTTTTTTTTATAAAGAGCTAAGCTGAGACCATAAGTCTGCCTAGATGCAATTTCCTGTCTCTCATCATGTGAAATCAACCCTAAATTGCTGTTTCACAATGAAGGCAAAAGCATGGTTCAATTTCACGGCTGAAATGGACTAAAATGCTTTACACGTGCTCTACCTCTTTGTTTGCATACATGTTTCTGTGATGTGCTTTTACATTTTTACGTTGGTATGTTTTTATGAGTGCTGTAAACCGGTGGCCTTTGTGATAAAATTCTGCAACTTTGGTGCACTCAGAGGACAACATCATGCTCAGCTCTGTCCTTGCGTTATCAATAACTAAGTTATTTGTAGGGATGCACTGAATCCACTTTTTTAAGATCCGGCCAGATACTGGGTTCGGGATTCAGCCCCTAAAACGTGCCAGTAAGGCATCCATGGAGCCTGCACTTTTGGTAATGTAGCACACAGGCAGATTGTGAAATTTGATCAAAGCATGAGAGAAAATCAGGAGAAATGACACTCAACTCAACTTTATTTATATAGCACTTTAAAAACAACCACAGCTGAAACAAAGTGCTGAACATAAATGATAATAAAACAACAAAACAGTTAAAACAGTAGAATGAATAAAAACAATCAAACAAATTAAAACTACTCCAGCTACTCCAGCAGAGTAGCGGGAGACCTGCATGAGGGAGGAGGTTTGTCAAGTAGTATTATTTTCTTTGGCTGCAGCTGGATCCAGAACTGCTGAAAATGACTGGATCTGGTACATCTGTAATTATTTAATATAATAATTAAAACTAGGCTTAATATGCAGTGTGATAGACAGCAAGCTATTATGGCATTATTGCACAGAAAGGCAGCAAGTGAGAGAAACTTTGACCCGTACGTTATTGGTGAGAGTCGAGCTGATCCCATTTAAATTCCCCCCAGCGTTGCTACAGGAAATGCACAGTTACCCCACCAGGAGCCAGAGAGCAGGTGCTTTCATCTCTCTCTCTCACACACACACACACACACACACACACAAACACACACATCTACTCAGCCGGCCGACATCTCACAGCAGGAGCCCCACTCTGATCTCTGTCACATCAGAGAAGGTCCGGGGTTAGAAATCAAACAAACTCCACCACCGGTTCACACGGACATTCCTGCTGCTAGGCTACAGCTGGGTGTTAGGAACTCCTTGCAGGCTTGAAATGATTATTAAGTTGCTCCTCTTCAAAAGGGATAAAAGGAATATTATTTTTTAAATAACACTGACGTATGATTGGTCTTGTAGGCCCTGAATTGAGCATGTTGGATCTTAGTTAGCCTTGTCAGTTGTTTTCCTAGAAGAGCTGGTTTAAATCTCATGGGTTTTCTATATTCACTCACAAGGAGGTGCGAGGCAAAAATAACTGTAAAAAATATTTCTCTCAAAAAATGATCATATTTAATGTGAACACCATACTTTTAAACTCTAACTTCTTTCCTGGAAATGTTATAACCTTTTGTATTACCTGTCAGATTGGCTGTGCTACCGGGACACAGAAAACTATGCTGAGAAAAAAACAAAAAAAAAAACATCAGGGCTGGAGCACAGTGCCTTTCTCTAGTCATCTCGTCTTTAATGAATTTATCCTTCTTCCCTCTGGCCAAAGGCTCCATCCAGACCTACAAGAAAAACAAACTATCACTACTAAACAAGCAAAGTATACATTCCTTCACTGCAGTTGGTCTGGACCGGCCGTGCTGTTTGCAAGCCAGCGTGCACTATTGTCTGTTGTGGGTTGTAGTTTGTTTAATGTACCGTCCAGATTTTGGATGGATTGTTTTATTGTCAAGAGCCTCTGCGGTAGATTGTGGTCGATACTTCAGCAGAATCCAGGCCTGGTAAGCAGGTTTGAACAGGGAGCACCAACAAAATCACTGACCCATTGGTTTTGTTTCCATTAAACACAGTGGCGGATCCAGGAGTTTTTAGATGGGGTGGCCTGCGGAGGGACGATTGTGGCATGGAACACACAGCTTTGGATGAAGATTAATAAAGTTTATATCAATAATGTTTTGACCTATAAGCTCTAAAATGCATGGACTGTTTTTCCTGAAGGACAAAGTTAGTGAATGAAATAATAATGATGATGATCGCACACCCAAAACAGGACATTTAAAGTGCTGATAAAGCCTGTTACCAAAAGGAGGGCCATGCTAAGATAAGTCGTAAGTAGTGCAAAACCTAGCCAAATAAAGTCCAAACAAATTTCATCAGAGCTGGCATGGGAAGAAAATGGTTAGTGGCTTAAAAACGTACATCTTCCGCATGAAATTAACCAATTAGACGGTGTCTTATAGTTGCTTTAATTTTTTGAAAAAGTGGAGTCGGCGTTTCCCTCTTAAATGGCAACAGACTGTAAAATACATATATTTTGATTATTGTGTATTAAAGGTTATAAGTTATTCAGAGTGAGGTTGAAAGGGGTGGAGGCAATGTTTGCAGACAACAGAGAGCGACGGCCAGTAATTTGTTGTTTAGGAATGCTTTAAATGAATGTTGATGAAGTGAAAATGATGGTCCATGTAGGGGTGTAAGAAAGTATCGATACACTTGAGTATGATGTTATTATATTTTGTGATACTGTATCAATTCTCAAAAGTGATTTTTAATTAATTGTTTACATGCAAAGATTTGTGGCAGGTTCATTTTTTGTGTTTAAAGGCCTGACCGTTAGATATCAGTTTTCCTGAAGTTTGATTTTTGAGAGAATGCAGTATATCACCTTGCCTACATTATTGCAATATACTGAATCATAACCCCTGCATCGTGATATGTACCATTTCACCAAGTTCTTGTCGATACACAGCCTGAGGGCCGTAACATGAACATCTCGCTCTAGCCAGATGGCTTAAGTTGGCAACCCTGCTTCATGTGAGTCTGAGATGTTTTGTGTGCGCTGGTCCCCATTATCATTATTAAAGCTTCAGTGTTGGTAATTTCCCACAAAGCAAACGAGACTAGATGGCTTTCCTGTTAATATCCTGTTCCATTATACATAGACCCGTATCACTGCATTAAAGCAGCGTCCCGCAACATTTTTTTCAATAACATCACTCTTTAAAGGGCAAAATCTCAAGTTACCCCAGTTTAAAATGTATTAAAAAATGTCAAAAGGCCAACACACACACACACACACACACACACCATAAGTGGTTTTTGAGAGGGGTGTGGTGTAAATGTGACTTACCATAACTGGGCAACCTGAGCCTGGGACGATGTAGGTCGCCACCCTGTTCTGGCAGGGATGGAGAGGCCACCGCCCGTCACTCCCTCTACTTGCTCTTGATATAAGTTAGGCTCCAAAAGTTCGTTTCACACAAATATGGCACACAGTAGTGGATCTCAAACTTTTTTCAGTAAAGCAACCACCTATTTAATATTTTTTCAGTCAGGTACCCTCCGACTAGAGCAAAAAAATTGCAACAAAAAAAGCCTAAAGAGGTACATTATTGTCTGAAACAACAACCTGATACTGACGATATTTTGTCAGCCCTGTTTTTGCTTCTTTTTCACTTCTTTCTTCTCGTTTTCAGTTGTATCACTGCTACATTTTTTATTTTTGTATGGCTTCCCAATGATAGTGTACAAACGTCCTCGCTCGACGACCACAGCAGCAGATTTAAACCACAAACACACACATTTGACACCTTCGGGAAACCTGGAGGAAATACTGAGTATATTTGTATTGCACTTATTGTAGCATAGGCTGGTTATCTCACATACCCCCTGTAGTACTCTAACGTACATTTGAGAACCAGAATCGCGATGGCGCTGCTTGAAAGTGTTGGTTACCTCTTTTCCAGTGAAATCCAAAACCCGTCCAAAGCCAGGTGCTGAAATTTTGTTTTTAATGTTCAATCCTCCCTGATCTACACTAGTTGTTCCTGTTCCAGCAGTGGTAAGTTTTGAGTTTTCAGGTGCACATGAACTCCAAGGTTCACGGACCAAGTCTCTTTAGCACACTTCATCATCACTCGCTCTTGTCAGCCGTTTCGACTTTTCAGACTTTTCAGATAAATAATTACTCAGTTTGTTATGATGACTTGAGAAATGCCCGGTAAAGACAAGAGGCTGTCGTGGCACTGCCTTTTCTTTGACTGAATGATGAAGGTGAGGCTCAGATAAGTTAAGATTCTGGAGCCTTTCTTTTCAAAACTGTTTTGATGCGTGTTTGTTAGCATCACACTACACACTCATCAAAAGACACCAGGACATAATGCTGACCCCGGCACTGACGTTGTGAGACAAATTTTGATGACATATGAGGCGGCTAGTCATCTGAATTTTCATGATATGTCAGAATATTTTACTTTTTGATGGTGCCCTGTTTCATCATTGTCTGATAAAGCCAGAGAAAGGCTGCATTAAAAATAATTTTTCAGAGGCTTATTACTGCACATTTAAAAAATGAAAACTGGTTATTTCTCATGCTCATCTCCGTATTTTCAGATATTTTCTCATCTGTTGTATATTGCGTATGCTTGATATGATCTTATCATATATACAGTATATATACACATACATCATGCTGCAGCAACCCCTAGTCTTTTGTAGTCTTTGCTTGAAATTATCTAATGGTCACTTTTTGATGTGAGGCAAGAAAAACAGGTTGTTCTGTCTCGGATTTTAAGGTCCTGTAATTTCATTCTCGTTCATCCTGGAAGACGCCCAGGTCTGCAGTTCGCAAAAGACTCTTTCTTCTCTCTTTCCTTCCCTCCTTCCGGCCCCTGGCAATCCCTCAAACTCAAGTAGGATGTTGGTCAGCCTGTCTAGGTGAAGGTGACTGGTCTCTCTTTCTCTCTCTCTTTCTCTCTCTCTCACACACACACACACACACACACACAAACAAATACAATTACACCAGTGACAGATGTGGTCAGAATATTTGAGTTTGTGTTCTTTGAGGGTTACGGGAAATGGCTGCTGTCAGAAAGTCAGTAAGTGAGAGAGTTGGTGTGGGTCCATTACAATTGCATGATGAGATGGGTCTCTCTCTCTCTCTCTCTCTCTCTCTCACACACACACACACACACACACACACACACTGCGGATAGATGGTAAATCGACTGTTTTGTACAGAGAACAGAGAGGTTTTTGATATTTCTTCAGGCTGCTGGTTCTCTCATCCTCCTCCGATGTCACATCACATTCCTCTCTGGCTATTTTAGAATTAGCTCATATTGTTCATACTATATACTGAAGTTATTTCAATCAGTAGAAGTGAGCTGTTCCTTTGCAGAAAAATTACTTATAAGCTTGAATGAAAATACAGCTCCTCTTTCATTTGTCAGTTACATCCCACCTACACCTTTTTGTCCCAATAATCAATTTATATCTGCACACCAGGGCTGACAGCTGCTTACTTTTACATGATCTTTTATTCAACAGATTGTCAAGTGATGTAGCACATGCAGCTGTGAACAAAACACTCAAACACTATTTCAGATTTCAAGAGGTGACCCGCCACTACACCCCTCGATGGGACCAAGCATAATTTTTTTAGTCATGTATTGGCATTTGAAAAGTATTTCATTCAGAGCTGTGGTCTAAATCCAGCCTCATTCAGGATGGCAAAGTCATCCCAGTTATTCTCTGGACCAAACACAACAATAATAAAAAATAAATAAATAAAAAATAACCCTGCTTGTTCTGATTGTTTATTGTTTCTGTGTTTGGGTTGGAGAAGTGGAGAAGTCTGATACATTTTGGGAAAAATTAATTCCAACAAGATGTGCTGGGATGGGGAATGTCATGTCAACACCTTCCCCGCTTCACTCGCTTATCAGATCTGTTCCCTCGATGAATGTCTGTGCGGAGGTGGAAAGGTCAGCGGCTCACAGGAAGAGGCCGACTGAAGCTTTGTAGTTGTGTCTCAAGTCTCCTATCAGCCGTGTCTGGCGCTGTCATGGAGGTCCAGTGGAAAATTGATTATGTGCAAGTAATGGCTAAATATATACTAACATGTAGAAGAAAAGAAGATAAGAACGATTTAAATGGTGCATCAATTTCAGTAAAGTTGCAAGTAAATGAATTGTCAGGTGGAATAAATTTTAGTTACTGAAACAGAAAGTGCTGGAGAACGGTCAACTCTGGCAAAAACATCTAGCAAACTAGTTTAGCAAAACAAATCATTATAGCTACTCAGCTTTAGTTAAGTAACTGTTGATGAAATTAAACTGCTGGGTAGGGTGGCACCAACTGTAACTCTGTTAATCGGTTTGTGTGTCAAGTCCACACCAAACTCTTAGTGGCAAGTTGGCTTGCACCATTCAAACTTACATCAAGGAATGTCTAGGTTTTTATTAACAAGTAGTTCGTTTTAAACTAGCTGAAAAATATATCCACTGCCAGTCACTACTTGCTACTCGCCACGCAATGTCAGCTAATTTGCCATGCCGTTGTTCCAACAGCCCTTTAACCCAAAACCCTAATAGTCCAAGAAATGTCCCATTGGACTGAATGTGCATTAGTCCGACGGCCCTTTATCTCAAAAATATAATGCCAGTTTCTCTGAAAAAACACACTTTGGAGTTGTTGGAGTTCGATGACTGCGGGCCCTGTCCATGGTCCTGAAGCAGCGGGGCGTTTACCCTTAGTAGGCTCTTTCCGATCTTACACCAAGCAACATGTCACGCGATTTTACTATCGCCCACAAATTTACAATGTTGGAATAACCCTACCCCTAATCCTTTTTGGACTATTGTATGACGCAGCGTTTGTTTTTGAGATGACGGCCTTCAGACTAATGGGCCATCCCCATAATTTACAAATCAGGTGTGTGAACTAGCAGTCAGTTATCCAAACAATAAATCAGACTAATAGTGGTGAAATCATCAGTGTTCAATCAATAAAAGCACAGACATGATTAACCATCTCTACTCGGTAAACTATTGTTGAAATGGCAAAGTTTTAATTGAGTTACATCAGCTGAAACTTCTCAATAATCTCTTGACAAAAAGAGTCAATTTCCCACTGGGATCAACAAAAGTTTTATCTTTTCATCATTATAAATGTATCAAATTTTAGTTTTAGTTGTGGTTTCCAAGGTGAAAGGACGAAATGTTTGGGACCACAGCTCCTCAGGACATCCTGTTGAGCCTTGTGCACTATACTGCCCCAAAGTTAAATGTCTCTTTGAAGTGTAAATAACTTCAGGCGTTCAGTAAGTCTGTTTGTCATGGCAGGGACCATGAGAGCTAAATGAAGCCGCTGCTCATTTTTTCCCTTGGTAACACACGCAGGAACAGAAACCCACACGCACACGCACACATCCTATTAAGTAACTTTATTAAAAAGCCTGTGAGAGACCTAAACAGGGAGATTAGTAACCATGGGTGCAGGGCCAGAAAGCAGAGCACTGCAGGGCCTTTGCGTTGTACAACACTTTAACACGACAGAAGGACAAATTATGAAAGGCCTGTAATTCAGAGGGAGGGAAGGGTCTGAGAGTAAGAGACCTAAATCCTCTGTTAATACAGCACTTCCCACCCCTCCCTGTTGATAGAAAACAGGCCCAAATGCACTGCAACATGTTGTGATTCTGCACAGGCCGACTACTACATTCATACTGCTGACATACACTAATTAGACTGTATCCGTTTAGATGAAACTTTAATGATTCCCATTTGGAATTGCAGCAGCAAAGAAATATAGGACTATAAATTCCAAAAGATGGAGGTATGAAACAAAACACAACTGCCAGTAAGAACATATAAAATCTTTGAACAATAACATATGAATAAAAACTGTGGAAATGTGCTGATGTTAGAAAACACAGCCTGTAGTATATGTAATATGCTGCCACTGTCCTCTGATTAGCTTTAGTTACTTAATTAATTAGTTAGTCTGTTAAGTGTGATTGTAAAAAAAATTCAGTTGATTTAATTGGATTTTACAGAGAAGTGCAACATTATAAATGTCTAGAAGAGTTAGGGGCCTTGGGATTTGCTCTGTCACTCCACACAACCTCTTTTTTACTCATGTCCACAGGTTTATGTCCCCCAGCCCCCACCACAGCCCCCACCCACCCCTGCACAAGCAGCAGATAAAAAGACAGATGAAGCCACGGTGTTGGCTTTGGCTTTGGCTTTGACCTTTAAGGAATGCAGCTCTGATACTCTTCCCTCTGTCCTCTCTCGCTGTCTCCCGTGATGCTGCCCAGCAAGCCTGTCTGTCCCACTGGGAGCATGTGTGTGTGTGTGAATGTGTATGAACAAGAGAAAGAATTTGTTGAATCTTTATTTTTATGTAGGCTTTATATAGGATAGGCTTAAGCAGGTTGCCTTAGCAGAAAGACAGAAAAAAAGGAAGAATGGAAGAAAGACAGAAGTCACAGTCACACTGGTTGTCTGTGAAAAGCCTTTAATCTGAATTAGTTCTAATGTTGAAAACTTGAAAATGCGTCATCATCAAGCCAATGCCAAGACAAAATTGTTTTTCTATCCAAACTTTATTACAGAATAGAGTGAATGGCCCTCCTCAACGTCGTTTTCATCTGTCAGGACTGTTCAGGGCAATGATTCTGTCACAAACTCTCTAACAATAATCCTATTCTACACAGCAACCAGATCGCCAGACAAAGGCAGACATTGAGGACAGTGTTAGGGTCTTCCTTTGACACTGCGGGACAGAGTGTGTGTGTGTGTGTGTGTGTGTGTGTGGTCGGGGCCGGGGGTCTGGCTGATAACTGTCTGTTTTCTCATCCTTGGTTCAGACAGAAAATGAAAGAGCCTGGTGTCTGTTTCTGGTCCTAAACACAACCCAGCCTGTATGTCTCTTTGCCTCAGATATGCACAACAACCTAGTAGGAGCTGTCTGTTCAGCTAGGAAGTGGATCAGACATTTGACAAAGAAAATGTTCAAATGTTCAAAGATTAAAGCACAATGCAAAATCAAAATGTATTTCTTTAATAATCACATTAACGTATCAGTCATTTAACATGGAATATATTATTGGCCAGCGCTAACAAATATAAAGGATAATACATGATGCAGTTATACTTGTGAAAGTTGTATCATAGTTGATTTTTCAGCAAATCTCTTAGTTTCACTAATACTGTTCATGTGAAGTAGTGAGTTCAAGTTGGCCTTGTTAATAAAACAAATAAAACACTCTTGTGGGGCGCTGGTAAAAAAAATGATGAAAAACTATGCAACATGTCTACAGCTGTCTGAAAGGGTTTCACCATTCATTATAAACACACCTTCAAGAAGGCAGCCCTGTTGCAAAGGCCACACAAATCCACACTGGGCCTTCACGCCAGGTCAAAACAAGTAGAGCCAGGCCAGCACTTGTGTATGGAAAAACGGCACCAGACCCTGGCCTAAAGTCAAGTACAGCATGTAAAAATTATATTGTGTCATGGAGTATAAGTACGGGGTCTAAAGAACACATTGCTCATTCACTTGATCAGTTCAGAAATTTACAATGCAAAAGTCACTTTTTCTCAGTTGATCATTTATTCGGCACTCGTCCCAGTCTTTGTTGATGCCACAAATAGTGGGACTATGAACTTTTAAATATGTCAAACAGTCAGAAAGCAGCTTGCCATTCTCCGTTGTGGCTCTGGTAAGATCCCGAGCCTAGACCAGCTGTGAGATGAAATGCCTGTGGATTACACTTCGAGTGGAGTTACTGATTTCAACTTTTGCAACCTCACTGTAGAGTGGTAGTGAGGTTGAGTATTTCTCACTTTTAGTCAGGCTGTCATGTTGAAAAAAATGATCCAAATGCAAGAATGACTTCAGTGGTGTGAATAAAGCTCAATCAGAGAAACCATCTGCAGGCTGAGGCAGTAATGCAGGATCCATCCACATTGCATCCTAAGGCCCAGCTGTTGTGCTGGGCTTGGCTTACCGAGCCAAATATTGAGCCAGAACATATGATACATTGATGGATAAAGTGTCCTCTTCTCGCCAGAGAATCTCGCTAGAGAATTCAAATACCATGAAGCTGTGAATTTGGGAATACAACGAATCTGTTTTGAATATCGTTTCCATCACGCCATCACCTGTGTGTGTGTGTGTGTGTGTGTGAGAGAGAGAGAGACAGAGAGCGCGTGCTTGTGTAAACAAAGGGAGAGGAAAGAATTGGAGGAAAGGGGGGGAACAAGACAAGAGATGGCTTTCCCATCCTTAACTGCGAGAAGTTATAAATGGATTTGTCAGGTGCACGGCTTGTCTTTCAGTCTATTCCTCGTCATCCACTCCCCAATGTCGCAAAACACACACATTAGAAGCTGCTCCTCTTTCGAGACATAACTCAGTAGCAGTATGACATTATGAGGGCTGATGACTGAAAGAAAAGTGCATTATGACTCTGCTTTCTCTCTTCCTCACCCTGCTGCTATAAAGCGGCTGCATTCACACTGCAGGCCTTAGTGCTCAGTGTTGATTTTTTTTTTTTTTTTTTTTGTCCGACTCTTCACATTCATTGTTGAAAGCATGACTGATACTGATGTCAATGTGAACAGAGCTCCACCCTGTAATGACCAGCATGCGGTCAGTTTTGACACACCCCACCTACTTTTATTTGAACGGAGGCGTCTCACTAAATACTAATGAAATTTTAACTTCCACCACTGGCTGCTTGAGTCATTGTCCTCCACATTTTTCTGCTCAAATGGATTCAGAGCTATGACAACAGCGGTCTGTCCCATGGAGACTGATGTAAAAAACACATGAGCTTGATGACAGCGACAGTTCATGGATCAGATGTGTCAGAATTATAGTTTCATATGGATGTGGGCTACATTTGAAATGAAAAGATCCATGTGGATTTTTTTTTTTTCTTATAGCACTATACTAATAAACATGACTCTGTGTCACAGGACGGAAAGAAATCTGTCAGCTGGAATGTGAATACAGCTGTAGAAATTAACATTGTTTAATGCATGGCCAGTGCACCAAACAATGGCCACAGCAAAGTCAACACATCTGAATATTCAGGGAAATAATTACATATATATTATCTACAACTGTAAATATAGACAGACAATGTATATAGATAGAAAGTTTTTTTTTTTTTTTCCAACGTGTGCTGGCACATTTAGGTACTTCCTCTGTGCATTATGCATTTAAATACAAAATCTAGTATCATAGAGTTAAACATATACATTTTGCACATCTTTTTTTCTCCATATTCTCATGTTTTTTTTTCTATTTGTGCTGAATGGCATGTATTTATTTTCTAATACTGAACTTCTGTCATATATTCCACTCATTTCTGGTCTCACTGTGCTCTTCTGTCATTTTGTGCTGCCTGCATAGACGGTGCAAAGCTTAAATGTGTTTTTTGTAGTTTTGCATTCACATATATATTGTAAGCAGTTGTTTTCATGTTGACATGGGAATGCTTAGTGCCCCTCAATTTTATATTTTGCTTTCCCTTGGGAATCGTTGAAGTTGAAACTCATCTAATCTAATCTAGTGTAATGTCATGTAACCTAATCTAATTTCCATAATTACATTGTGAAACAAAGCCAAAACCATCCAAAGCCAAAACCATCCACAGCCAGGGTACAAGTGAAACAAATAATAAAAAAAAAAAAAACTGGTTGTGAATCACTGGACAGCTGAAAAAGTCAGTCTCCCCATTTAACCTTAAAACCCTTAAAAGTGTTTCTCTCTTAAATATCTTTCAGTTGAGAGTTCGTTTCTCCCAAATGTCATTGTTTCAGCAGCTCAGAAAAACAGCCTCGCTTTCATCTTGACCTGCTCGCAGTTTTCAGTTTATCCGGTGGGTTTTCAAAGGGTTTCATAAGTCCAACGACCGTGACGTTTTCTCAACCCATAGAGGACCATGTAATGCTCCAGCTGATGTAAAGTCCAAGTTTAGATTTGCAAGGTTTTCACACGTCAGCAACAATTTACAATCTACCCTATAAAGCAAGCTCTCTTTATCCAACTTGTTTTTTCCTTATTCTTTTCTTTGCATCTTTTCCCCCCTCCCATCTCTGTATATCAGAACTGAGAAACCTGTTAAACTGAATCTTGGAAGTTTTATGTAATAGTTTTTTGTATTTACATGTGCAAGCAGGGTTATGAGCTTCATGACACTCACAGTGAGATGTAGTTGTTTGAAATTGAAGCAGAAGGCTGTCTTGTGTGTGTGTGCGTGTGTGTGTGTGTGTGTGTGTGTGCAGTGTAAGAGATGGACAGAGTCAGGATGAGAATGAGAAAGTTAAGTTCATCACCTTAAATCAACCCTCTGTTCTTTAGCTGTTTCTTTCTGTCTCTCTAATCGATGTTGTTCTCCTCCTTCTTCTTTTCCTTCTTTTTCTATTAATTCATCTCCTCCACCGTCTCCTCCTTCTTCTGATTCATCTCTTCTTCTAATTCATCTTCTCCTTCATCTACTCCTTCTTCTTCTAATTCATCTCCTCTTTCATCTTCTCCTTCTTCTTCTAATTCATCTTCTTCTTCTTCTAATTCACCCCCACTCCTCCTCCTTCTTCTAATTAATCTCTTCCTTCCTCTAATTCATCACCTCATTCTTGTTCTCCTCCTTTTTCTTTTCTTTCTTCTAATTCATCTCCTTGTTTTTGTTCTCATCTTTCTTCTTCTCCTTCTTCTCCTTCTTCTTCTTCTTCTTCTTCTTCTTCTTCTTCTAATTCATTTCCTCCTCCTCCTCCTCCCTCCTCCTACTTCTTCTTCTTCTTCTTCTTCTTCTTCTTCTTCTTCTTCTTCTTCTTCTTCTTCTTCTTCTTCTTCTTCTTCTTCGTCTTCTTCTTCATCTTCTTCTTCTTCTTCTTCTTCTTCTTCTTCTTCTTCTTCTTCCTCTTCTTGAGGCTATGGCACCTTTGAGAACCTCTATACGAGCTGATCATGTTTTGGTGTTGTGTGTGTGCGTGTATGCATGTGTGTGTGTGTGTGTGTGCGTGTGTGTGTGTGTGTGTGTGTGCGAAAATGCACTGCATTTGACAGACCATCATTTAGCAATTAAGATCACTCTGTGGGCTTATTTAGTGTTTCAGATCATTAGGAGTAACCCTAACACACATAATGAGCGGGGAGTGTAGATGGTTTGTGTGCAGCCATGCGGCTTTGCAATGTTTTTCTTGCACTGAAGTCATTCAGATGTTTCTTGGCCTCGATGCAAGCACATGTAGGCACAGACGCAAGCATCCAGAGACGCAGGAACAGAAATACACACATGCAGCGAGCGTGAAACATGAGACTGTCATGGGGTATCAGCGTGTCAGAGAGCATGTGTGAAGGGAATTATCTGCTTCCTTCCATTTCCCAAACATTCCCTTCTTCTCTATTTGAGGCAGCAGGCGTTTTTTTTGTTGTTTCTTTTTTCTAGCACATGGGTCCCTGCTGATCTACAGAGAGCATGCCGTCATGGCGTAACGCTGAGGGTTCGGTTTCAAAACATCTCCCGGACTATCGAGCTGTTACCACGCAACGCGTCCCCAACAGAACATGACGCTGAGGAGCTTTTTCTCATTAGGCACAGTCAGGAAAAGAGAGAAGAGGAAAGAACTGGTCTTTATACCAAAGCCAAACACAAGACAAGAAAGGGTCACTGCCAATATGTTCACTCTCAACAAATGGGATGCTTCAGCTTAATAAGTTCTTTCGTAGGTCAGATTGTCCTGTGCCTCGTATTTCACTGCCAATACAAACTTACTTGGTCATGACCTGCTGGCTCCCTTTATGTGTTATATACTGCATATATATACAGTATCATGGGTGTAACAATAAATAAACGATAATGCAATGTAGCACAATAACTCCTCCTGCATTTTTTGTCGTGTTTCTCAGTTACAGATATTGTGATAGATCATAGCTGATTATCTCCTGTACCATTGTTATCGTGGATAAAATATCTTGATGGTATTGTATTGCGAGTTACTCAGTGATTCTACCTCCACTGCATATCTTTTTACACTATAGTATGGGTTTTTTTTTTTTTTTTTTTTTTTTTTTTTTAGCTGAATGAAGTCTTGATCCACCAAGCAACAAAACCATAGATAATGTCTTGCTTTGTAAGCCATAAATATTAAAAAAAAAAAAAAAAAAAAAAAGACTCAAAAAAGCTCAACAGTGATATAATAGCACAATGAAAAAAAGAAAAACCTTTGGAAACTGCTTTTAACTGATAACCACAAGATATTTGGTCACAAGATCACAAGACAATACATGCAACGGCTAAAAGTGACTATTTTAATTCATACATATGATTTTTCAACATTAGAGGAGGTTGTTAAATCATCTATTCATCTTCAAAATATGGGGTTGGTCTAAGCCGACACTAATCTAATAATTTATTCCACCAATCAAATTATGATGTCTTGTCAATCATCAGTCAACTCATTCAGAGGTTTTAGATAAATGAAATCCCTGAATGACCCAGCACTCACCTCTTTCTCTATGTCTCTCGCTCCCTCTCCCTTCCCAGTCTCACGTTCCCAGGTTTCTTCAGAACGGCAGGAGGTGCTGATGGAGAACGTGACCCAGATGTCGGAGCGCTCCCAGCTGCTCCAGCAGACCCTGGGCAAGGCGTCCATGCAGGCTGACCTGCTGGAGAACATCTGGAAGCTGGAGAACCTCTTCCAGAACCACAGCGACTGGCTGCAGAGGCTGGAGATCCTCATCAAGGTACGATACATGCAGTCAAAGGTGGGGAACAGTGCTCAATGTAGAAACCTGAATCGAATTTTGCACCTATTTCACTTTCAGTACTATCATTTCTGGAAATGGTCATCTCAGTCTGAGAGTAAGTTGTTACTTTTGTGATCCTCCCTATAAATGTCAGATTGAAGTTAAATTATTCAGAGTCTCATCTTATTTTCATTTCTCATTCAACATAATATTATTCTTTCTTTTAATGCAGTCAAACATTAAACCAGCTCAAAAAAAAAAATTACAAATACTTTCTCCCCTTACTTTGAGTTTATCAAAATACATAACTATTGGAAACAGCATTTACAATGTCAAATTTTCTAAAGCATGTGATGAATCTCAACACCAAACTCACGACTACAGGGAACTTAACTCTGCTTCTCCCCAAAAAAAGGTTTCCCTAGTGGACTATTCTAGATAAAATGACCTTTTCATCTACACTAGCTGTCATTTA
Organism: Myripristis murdjan; assembly: GCF_902150065.1. Classification (NCBI taxonomy): domain Eukaryota; kingdom Metazoa; phylum Chordata; class Actinopteri; order Holocentriformes; family Holocentridae; genus Myripristis; species Myripristis murdjan. The sequence continues at coordinate 14,413,621 of NC_044003.1, forward strand.
CAGCTACTTGTGATTTTCCAAGTTTTCATTGTGATAATTACTAACAGTAATGGCGCCAAAGGATGATAGCAATGGAGATGTTACCAGACCTGTTGTTTTACTCTTGCAGGGCCTGGAGGTGGAGCTGAGGAGCATCCAGGCGCACTCCCTTCAGTCAGAGGGTTACCTGGTGCAGCTGGACGACAGGCTGGCCTCGCTGAGCACCTCCACCAGCAGGAACCTGACAGGCTTTGGTGCGGAGCTGACGCGAGCCTCCACCTGGCTTCGCGAACAGGACCACCTGCTCAGGTACACACATATGCATTATACTGCAAGCTCAATCCCAAAACCTTTAAGATAAGATGCAACAGCAATTATTCCCATGGGGAAATTGTATTGTTGCAGAAGCAGGCTACAGCGGCTCAAATGGGTGGTATTTATGGGTAACCAACAATTGCGCAGCTATGAAAACAGCAAAGAGAACTGTGGAAATGAGAAATCATAAAAATATCAACATCTGAAAAAAACAACAACTGCATATTTACAATCTGTATATAGCATGAATATAAATGTGTGGATGTGGTCTGCACATATACCGCTGCCAGAGCAGAGCAATGAATATAATCACACAAAATGTGGAATGCAGCAATAAAACCTTTTTTTTTTTTTTTTTTTTTTTTTTTTATATAACCACTCAAATGCACATAGACTGCTATAGTATTGCATCAGTGTTGACAAAAATGTACACTGCGTTTTTTGCAGTGTATCAGGATTGTCCCCATTGCTTGCACTGAAGCTGGGATTAAGAGGCGGAGGCGCCTGTCCAAAACAGGGAAAATGGAGGAAATGAAACCAGCCTATATGCTTCATTAGTGCCAAATACAAAAAGGGAATGTGTTCAAAAATCTGCAACAATTCCTTTGAAATGACAGATGTATTGAACATACAACAGAAAGTGCATGTGCATGTCTGTGGGTATATGTGTATCCCTTTTGGAAAACCAAGCCAAAGGAAGAAAGCCCTGTTTGATGCTGTTTCTGTTTGATCTGCAGGGACACCTCAGGTCAGGTCAGTGGGCTCAGAGAGAGGCTGGAGGAGGTTAACTGGACGGTGGGAGCTGTCAATCATACCTTCAGCAGTGACATAAACATTCACCACTTGAAGATCCAGGATTTGCAGGTTCGGGGATGCTTACAGTTCAGCTGACCTCGGCTGTTTTTTTTTTTTTTGTTTGTTTGTTTGTTTGTTTGTTTGTTTGTTTTTGCCCATTCACTCTTCTGACATCTTGCTCATGAAATTTTGGAAGCAGTGGCAGGCTAAGTGGACAGTGTGTTGTGTTGGTGCGGGACACTGCTGCTGACACATTGACTCTGTCACTGCTGATGTCCCGCTCTCCTCAGATCCAGATCAGCAACATCACAGAAGACACCACCAGTCTGTGGGTGACCCACGTCCACACAGAAGCCCAGCTGAGGAACGAGATGGAGATCCTCAACACAATCACAGAGGACCTGCGCCTCAAGGACTGGGAGCACTCCATGGCCCTGAAGAACCTCACCATACTGGAAGGTAAAGCAAGAGCTGTGGCTGTCTTTTCTGAGGTCCAGACGGGTGCAGGTTAGACTGTTTATGTGGTAATTAACAGGTGTTACATGTACTATTTTTAATATATCACTGATAAAAAATAATAATAATAATAATAATTCCTTGGTATAATTTCTATAAACAAACTGTGGAACATGGTCACAGTGACTGGTAGCAATGATTGGTGGCCCCTGTCTCACACCAGTGGGGTTGTTGATGCTCTTGCTTCTCAAAATTAATTAAAATTAAAATTAAATCCTAATGCTTTTGCCGCACTAAAGCAGGAAAAACATGTTGAATATGCCTCCATTGGCCTCTCATTCCTTTTAGATTTTAGTTTTTATTTATCTGCACATATAAAACAAAGCAGCAGAAACGCATCAACAACAGAAAAGAAGCGAGATGTGCAGGTGAGGATATATTTGAAAGTCGTAAGTGAGGTAGACAGAAATACTGAAATGCAATTTGAAGCTAAGTGTCCAATAGCTGAGCCGTTATTATATCTAATAGGAAACTGACAGAACCCAGTACAAAACATTGGGAAGTGTAATCTATCTGTTTTACCTGTGCTACCTGTCTGTCTGTTCCATAAAAGCAATCTCCCTTTTTGCTGCAAAGAAAATTGCACATAATGTGAAATGCAGTGTAAAGGCCAGCAGAGGCTGCTGATCTTATGTTTCCTTACAGTAATTACAGTGACTTCTCAAACTTCTCAAAAGAAACAGTCTGCACTCAGTGGAAACTCAGTAATTGACTGTGTGTTTTAGCATGACAGGCAACTCCATTGAAAGGAAAAATCTTTTTCAAAACAAAGCAGGCCATTAATCAAGCAATGGTAATTAAGAACAGACCAGAGCAAAAAAAAAAAAAAAAAAATCACAGAGACAGTAAGTCAAAACTGAACTGAATTGTAATGCTTATGTTTCATTTATTTTCATAAATACATAGAAGGTGATAATGTTATTGGTAAAGCTAACACGGAAAGTCAAGGATTTCTTTGTTGTTGCCAAAACATCTTAGTGGAACCACAGTCTTAAGGTGAGAAAAGATGACACTTTACTGATTTTACTGGGAAACTTGGTTATTGTGGCATAAAATAGTTGGAGGCAGAATACATTCAAGAAAAGAGAATATAAGAAATGAGAAAATACCAGAACATATCAAACAGAAACATATAAATGTGCGTGTTTGCATGTTTTCATGATGTGCAGATATCACCAGCACAACATGGTGAAACAGGAAAAATTAATTTCACGCATTAAAAAAAAATGAAATACATAAGAACGGCATATGCATAAGTATGAAAATAAATTAAAATAATATGAAGGACACACAATAAAACTTGAGCACATGAAAACCAGGTGAACAAAAGCAGGATATGAGTTTGGCTAGAGAAAGAGTCACGGGTCAGTGGGATTCTTCCTTTAATGATCATAAATGTGCACAGCAAATGTGAAGGGATTCAAAGAAGCAGTGTTTACATTATGACATTCATAGCTGGGATCTGTGATGGCATACATGGCAGTGGGTGGGGGGAATCCATAATATCCCCGACACGGTCATTTTCAGAGTACAACATGAGAACTGTAATTCTTGGTACAATTAATCCCCGTGGGTGGAACTCATTGCTGCAAAAAAAGGGGTCTTTAACAATAGCCGGCTTCACTCAATAGGAGTTTGATTTGACCGAATGCAAGTGACCCCAGCATGCAAACGTGATTTTACACCCTGGGATTACTACCCCGGGGTATTGAGCAACTTCGAATGTTCTTACTCCAGTTCATTCGGACCTGATTATTCCCGACGTGGTTTCGCTATTGCTGCCAGCATACCAAATGACTTCTCTGGCTTGTTAAAATCAGAATAGGAATGCCATGATGTAATGCTGGGAAGGGACACGGCCCGAGCTGATTGATGGGAAACTAAAGTGAACGAGACCCCTGATCTCGTGTCTGCTTCATATGTGGGTGGGATGCCGGTTCTCCTGAGCCTGGAAACAATTGTGGGTTAAATTTAGACGCTACGTCCAAATTGAAAACCCAACCACTCAGCTCTGTCATTAGTTTTAGCTCCCCGGCCCATTTGTTTGTTGTTAACTCGCAGTCACCTTAGCCAAGAGCGCTTTCAAATCTTCTCTCGCTCTTCTCCTCTTCTAAGAATCAATCCCTTCTTTTATTTCTTACAGACCCTTTGCCGTCCCACTGTGACTCGGAATGATATTCGCGCTGCACATTATTTATCGTATTAATATTGAAGGAAACACGAGAATCTGTTAAAAACATCCCCTGAAGTGTCTTTTGCTGGAGGAGTCTTAAATCTTTGACATGTGTCCAACACAGGCAAATGTGTCCGAGATGATTCCGATGACAGCCTACATGCATGAAGTCGGCATCAGTTGATGTCCCATTAGGATCAGACCAGTATTTGGAGGATTAGGCCAGTTTTTTGAAGGTGGGAGTGGCTGTACACTCTAAGCCCTCCAAATGAATACAGCTTGTAGAGGAAAGTATGGGAAACAGCAAATTTCAGATTTTCCATTTTCTAGGCTATACAGTGACAAAATGCCAATAAGGGGAAAGTACCACACCGCAGTGCTAAACTAAAACTAAAAAAAAAAAAAAAAAAGTCCTGCTGTATAAGATGCATAAGTACAAAAGCCAGTAAGATTTTCTCCTCTCTGTCTCTCTTTCCCTCATTCCCATGACATTTGTAAGGCACTTGTTCATAGCATACAAATGGTAGCAAGGACAAAAAAGAAAAGACAGTTTTGGAGAGCATTCTTGACTTTCTCCTCTCTCTTCTTTGCCTCCTCTATGGCACTTCACTTCTTCGCCTCTCCTGCTCTTGCCTCTTTCATCGCTCCTTTTCTCCACTCTCCTCCCCTTTGTATGTTACCATGTAACCCTGGTACTAAATGTTTAATTGGCATGAAGCAAATGCCTTCTGCTAGGGTTTCAGGTCTGTCTTTCAATTTGACAGTGATGTGTGTATGTGTGTGTGTGTGTGTGTGTGTGTGTGTGTGTGTGTGAGACAGAGATAGAGAGAAAGACAGAAAGAAAAACAGAGAGCACAGAGTTCACTCTGTGCATGTGTCTGGATCTTTGCATGCATACATACATTCATGCATATGATATATATGATACAGTACAATATTACTGTCAGATGAAAACTGTTATCTAAAAGTATTTCAACTATTCAAGAACTAAGAAAACACATATGTTTTGTATCTCGACCACAATGCATATTTTTTTTATTCAGTGGTGTTTTAAAAGTGTTTTCTACAAACACCAAGAGTTGTGGAATTTTCTCCATCTATTGAGGACCATGTAATCAGAGAGCCTATACAATGAGGTATTCTGCTTACAAGAATATCTGAGGCCACCTCCAGGGGGCGACCTAGAGTCAGTTGGATTTTCCCATAAAATCAGCGCTCCATAACTTTTTCACAGTGTGTTGGTGAAAATTACCAGATGCCGGTTAAGGAGATACACATTTCTATGCGCCTCTTGTTATGCAAACAGTCATCGTTATCTAGCCTCAATGCGAGAGGAAATCTTCTGAAATTATTAGTTTTCCAACCACTGATTTCACATCAGCTTATAAATATGTCTTCATTATAACTTTTGGGCTGTGTAACAGTGATAGCAATAGTCCAATTACTTGTAAATATCTGAAATCAAATGTAGTGATCATTTCATAGCATTTAGCTCCATTGACCGCCATATATTCTACTCTGTTTAGGAGGTGCTCAGCACTGCCCCTGAGAGGGAAAAAACTGTACTGCACTCTATTTTCTGTCTCACAGCAGTTAGTGGCCATGGCTCAGCTTTCTCTGTCTATATGCATTGGTGTAGTGAGCTTTCAGGTGATGTAATGGCCTCTGGCGGTCATATTGGAGGTCGTCAGCTCCTGGGAAGCTGTGAACTGAGAGCAGCAGGCCTCCAGAGTCTAGACTATCACCAGGCAGTCTCAACACAATTGAAAAAAACATTAATGTCTTTGCTGTTTTTGGCCACGGAACTGACCATATCAATGCATTTCATTTGATTTCATGTTTAGATAATGTCAGATTTTCACAGTGTCTGTTGAGCTGTCACTATTTTGTTTTTACCACATTGGTCTTATAGAAGTGTATCAACATCATTGCTTTGCTTGCTGACTAGTTAGGTTGCTTACCAAGGGTCATGTCTAGATGATAACCGTAGATTTGCAAAATCCTCAGACATCAGCTTTTACATCACAACTCATAAAGTCACAGCTTTTGGAAACTTTTGGATGGATTGGTGGGCTGTTCTCATGACCATGGTGTAGCTACCCAACACCACCTAAACATTTCTCTTATCTCCAGCCCTACTAGACACATGAAAATCACCATCACAAGGTATTCACATAGCAACAAGGCCATGTGTTTGTCAAAGGGTTAATCTCTTGTTGCTTAAAGCTGCTGAGCGAAGCAGCAGCAGTGCATTACTGATGTGTTACGAGTTGATTTGAGCAGAGCTGAGCCATGGAAACATTTACAGCCCCTTTTTGTCATCTGATGACCAGTAATGTACATCTGAGTGGCATGTTTGCCTGGCTCAGTCTAGGCTTACACACACACACACACACATATGCGCATTCTCTTCGGGTATGCACACACAGACACTGACACGCTACACACACTGTTCTAACTCCAAATCGAGGTTTATTTAGTAAACATTGATTTAGCTCTACTCTCTGTCAATTTTGTGACACGTCGTTGCTTTGGAAACTAAGGAAAGTTGGCTGTTCTTCTGGTGCGGGTGATTTAATAAATGGCTTTCTATTATAGCCCTGTAACAGTATCGCTTTGAAAAGCCAAAACACTTCTTAGAAAGGGTCTGCCCTAAATCCTCTATCAAAATGAATAGCTTTTCAACACAAGCCTTGGCCTCGAAGATTCGGAACATACATTTTAACGTTTTACCCTCTTTTTGACCACAATCTCGGTCATCTGTTTTCTGTTACAGCGTACTGTAGTTTCAGATAGCATAAACACAGATAATCCCTTGTGTCATCCATTGTATTGATGAGGTTTTCAACATGCTCCTTACCCACCATCATGAAGAATGTCTGTTCAACATGGCTTACACCGCTGTTTTATGATCCGTCTTAAACCGTAACACACACTGCACCACATATATCGCCACTGAAACACACAAAAAACATGCTCGCCGCCATATTGCTCCACCATCAAAGAGGACCTGTCCAGACTTGTACAGTAACTTTGTAAACAGCTGGCGGGGGGGTGAGGGAACTTCTTCACGATGTTAGCGCTGCGGTCTGTTTTGGATGGAGCGGCCCGTGATGTCAGATGTTTTGAGGCTGAGCCGGGAAAGGCCATAGGGCTTGTTATTGTTGAAACGCTCTCTGTTGAATGAACAAATAGGACTCTGAGGGCCAGGAGATTAATAATGTGAAACTTTACTAAAACAAACCAACTATTAACGGGAACACATTTTCTTCAGGACCACCATGGTGAACTGTCTTGAATTCAAATCTCATGCACGCGGACACGCATGCAATCGCTCATGCATATGAATTTGTGTATTGCTTGGCTCATGAGGACCTGTTTAGACCAGGGCCGTGTATTGGCAAGGACCTCAAGATACTAAATTTGTAATTGTATGTGCTGTAGTTGTGCTGCACAAGAATTTCCTGCAAAGGATGACAGTAAATTCTCATGAGGACCTGCTTAGACCAGGGCCGGGTATTGGCAAGGACCTCAAGATACTAAATTTGTATTTGTATGTGGTGTAGTCGTGTTGCACAAGAATTTCCTGTGAAGGAGGACAGTAAATTCAACTCAGCTCAATATGTATCAGGACACATGGCTCATGATACGATTTGCATCATGATATGTAGCAAAACTCTACATAACTGACTGAAAACGTGTAAATAGAGCTTAAAATCCGACCTACAGCGTAATACCTGGGTAACCTAATAAAATACACACATGATAGATCAGGTGACACACTAAATCAAAATAATTTAAATCAAAACTTTCATTTGAATTTATTAAAACAGGATTAACATAGTGCACTTAAGTGTAGCACAGTGTTATAATAGGTAGATGTCTTTAAAATTGTGCTAGACACAGTTTTCATTTTCATTCACACTAATTTCCGCAATTATTCCAAATCTGACAATATTCCAAATTTGATGTGGGTCATGTAAACAGCATATTTCATTTGGATGTTCTCAATTAGGCCTTTTTCCAGATGTAACATTCGGGATATGTTGATTTTATTCAGGTTTTAGGTGCACTCTCGAGTCATGCATATACAGCATGTAAACAGCGCATTTGGACTATGTGTCTCTTGGGGTTGTACTGCAGTTTGCAACACAGCTGTCTGTTTACGGTCAGCTCTGCACGTTGTTATCAAACTGACTAACCAACAGTTTGCAAGGCTGAGTCAGAGATGCACTGACATTTCTGGTTGGGAAGAGAAACACGCCTACTTTTAAACATTATGAAAGACCTGGATATCAACAGGTTGTGGATATGTGCAATTATAGTTACACCAACCTTTTCCATAAAGTGGCTGAACAAATGAAAGAGCGAGGCTGTGTTCACACGGTCAGACGAGTTGAAGTAAGCAGGGCTGATTGTAAATGGAAATATTAGTCATCTTCATTAGCCATGTAAACAACTGAGTGAGTATGTAGTCTTTTTGGAATAGGGATAAAAAAGGACTAATATTTAACAATATTTTGTGCATATAAACACTGTCAGTAGTTGTAGAGAGAACTGCATCTGTCTTATCCTAAATCACAAATTTAATCGGGGCTGCAACAGAGGGAGCATGTGCTCCTCCACCCTCAGGAAATGATGAATCAAAACTCAAGAGTGAAATCCAAAAGTGTCTCTTAAGCAGAAGTGAGTGAACGCTCCTGCCAGAGAAAATTGGACTCACCAACATTAGAGCTTTTGTTTCTCTCGTCCCTTTGGTTTTCTTTGAGCTTCATAGGCCGACCAGGTTGGTAAACATGAACGTGCTGCGTGCAGTTTGCTGATGTTCCTTTGGAGAAATTCTGGCTTTTCAAACAGTAACCTCTTCCTGTCACCTGGAGGTGCCAGCAGGTAAACATGTCATGTAGCGACAACCCTTTCCATAACGTAAACCTTGCCAAACCATGCAAAACAAAGACCTGTAAATGCCTTTGGATTTTCATCATCTTAACAAGTTTAGAAATTCACACAAACACACTCATAAGGTAGCAGACTGCCTGTCCAACAGCCTCACCCTCCTTGGTGAGGCTCTTTCATTCAGATAACCTGCTGTTGCTAGTTAAATTTCTTTGTGGTTATAAAAGCAGTTCAAGGCAACAACAGGCAAGTCAGCATCTCAAAGCCACTTAGCAGCTTTCAGCATCAGAAACGTGCAAATTGACAACATTAGAGCTCTGAAATATCAGAACCACTGGACATGTGGTGGACGAAAACAAGCCCCGTAAGTATTCCCACAAGCTGTGTTGTGGTCCACCTTGTTAAACATGTGGTTCCCATTGTGGCCAGGCCTTTCTCTCTCCATCCCTCTCTCACTCGTTCGCTCTCTCTTTCGACTTTTCTTTCTTGCCCTCTCTAGAGTAATCCAAGTACAATAAACTTTTGGACTCAGTCCTCAGACCAGTTGTAAGGCCCAGTTTGGCCTTTATATTGGCTGTTAAGTCACTGTGTGTGTGCATGTGTGTGTGTGTGTGTGTGTGTGTGTGTGTGTGTGTGTGTGTGTGTGTGTGTGTGTGCGTGTGTGTGTGTGTGTGTGTGTGCATTTGAACCATAAGGTCGGGGAAAATGTGATGAAGTCAATTTGACTTGTAGGATTACATGACTGAATAAAAATCAGTATCTGCTGGAATTTAAGGATTTGAGCATTATATCAGCATTATATATACATATATCGCTGTTAGAGATTAATTCAGTCCTACTGATGTTGCTGTGGCCCACTTCCATGCTTGTTCTGTAAACATTGTGTGCTGAACATATAAGGAAAGGGACTGGGAGTTTATGATGTCTTATCCTCCACTTACAGCTAAGAAATAGAGCACAGAAAACAAACTTGTGCAATGATTGTTCCTGGCACCAGATAAGTTTTGGCTCCACATTTGTCAAACAGAGAGCACTGAAAAACAATGAATGAGTGCCCTGTTAATGTCATTAGCAGACTGGTTTTTTAGGGTGGCCCTTGTTTTCTGGAGGCAGTCCATGGATTTGTCACTTTGTCTCTGGCTGGCTCTGCCTTGCATTTCCCACAGGACCGCAAACATCTTCTCCCAGTGATGTGATTTAATGTTACGCTGCGTGATGATGATTTTAACAAACAATCTGGATGGCATAGCCCATATGTATTACTTTATAGCTCCCATGCTGATGGCCCGTGTCGTTCCCCTCAGATTCCAGAGCGTGCACTGCACTACTTACTTGTAATTTATGAATCACACACAGCGATGCAAATGGTAACATTAATAGAACTGACAACATGATGTGGGAATTCACTGAAAAACAATAAAGGGTATATTTGCCGGGAAACTAGTATTACAGTCTATAATAATCACAAATGAATAGCACAAGTTCAGTCACATCCTGCAGCTAACATGAAAGCAGATGTAGACAACTAAAGTCAGTCGTAACAAATCAATTAATAAATACGGTTTCTACACCCGAGCGGTCCTGCCTGGAATACAGTTGAATCACACAGGACTGAAATCACTGAATCACTCAAGTAAAAAACTGTATCAGCAGACCTCTCTTATAATGTTGTCCATGGCTTTGGTAAGCAAGTAATACAACTTATGTTGATTATTACTTGGTTATCAAAGTGCTTTTTCGGCTCAAAACAAACAAAATTCAAGATCATGACTGAAATCAGTGAATTTGAATAGTAAAAAAGTGAAAATGACAGATTTTCTCTGGCTATAGAGGTAAAAAAAAAAAAAAAAAAAAAAAAAAAATTGAGGCTGAACAACAAATGTGCTCCAAAAAAATCTGTTCGCCTTATGCTAGGTAGTAAGTAAGGTTATAGCTGTTGCTGAGAGCAGACTGTTCACATTCTGGATCGTGCAAATGCACAGATGCAAGAGGAGGCACATGTTGCACTACCTAGCATTGTTGTTATTTCTTTGTGGCTTACTGTATGTCATAGTTGCTATTAGATTACCAACCATCACTATTGTTGTAATTTCTTGTTTGTTTGTTTTTTTTTTGTTTGTTCTGCTTCTCTGCAGGGCCTCCAGGGCCAAAGGGAGAAAAAGGTGACGTAGGACAACTGGGGCCCCCTGGGGTCCCTGGGTTGGCTGGAGTGAGAGGTGGGTACAGCCAGACTACTCATTCACGGGAAGATTTAACATTTTTTGCCGGTCAGTTATTGAATGAACAGATGAATGAATAGAGTCATCGAAATGTTTTTTTTTTTGAGTTGGCATTAATGTTCTAGATTTGCATTTTAATCCTCAAAATGTTTGAAGTAGTCAAATAAATGTTACATCAGAGTTGAGGTTAAGGTCTTCCCAGTGACACCCAGTATAGTACTGATAAACTATACAGTGAATATTTAATCAAACACAGTGAATCAGATTAGAAGTTGATGACACTAATCAGTAAATCCAGTGGATAATCTATTAAAGCTTGAGTTCAGTGTCTTATCCTTTATGAATTTATTAGTGGGGTGAAATCATGTGCGTGCCTTGTTAAGTCCATGGCATTAAATGGCTTGTGGTGTCAAATTAACAGAAAAGTGTAACCTTATGTTTAATCCGTTCATTGATTGCCATGTGAGGAGTGTCAGAAGAGAACAGGTGACTGAAGTGTGTGTGTGTATCGTGTTGTCAAAGTACCATCAACGTCAGTTTTTCATGTCTAGTCCTATGTGTTTTTGGAAATGTTTGCGTGCTTTTGTCCAGGTTTTACAGGCCCACGGGTTGTGAAATTAACTCAGGCCATAAAGATCCACGTAAAAGCCAAATTTGGAGTTACAAGTGTTTTCACCCAACTGCAGCGGGTTGAGAGTGAGGTGGAATGTACTTACATCTTCATGCAAAACAGACTTTGGCTGGTGCTATGGTGCCGGTTTCCTGTTTGGTGTACCTCTGCTTTTGTGAAACTGCGTTCAGTGTCATTAATAATGCAGTGAGAGGAAGGAATTAAAGATGACATAACAAATAGAGTCAGCATGAGACCTTTAGACAGGGTGTGGACAGGATCTACGGGATGGTCATCTATCTTAATTTTATTAAAATCACAGTTATGATCCAACTTCAGGGTCCTAAAACACCCAAATTTTGGAGATACAGTGCATGGAATATCAATATAATCCAGATGTTTTGGGACCACTTCCAGTTTGGTACCTCCTGAATCATCGCCACAACCCCCCACAGACACACAAACACATACAAATACTTGCCGCACCCCTATATCTCAGATTCCCAAGCCACTTTACCATCACTCTCATGACTTTTCCAAGAAGTATTATCTTCCCCTCTGAAAGTGAAGTCCTGAGTTCCAGGAAAAAAACATGAGCAGCAGTCAGAAAAAAGTTCATTTAATCCTTAAAGTGAAAACACAACAAACTGAATGAGAGGCCCAAGCCCAAAACAGATGGACAGAGCAGGCCTCAAATCTAATTATGCCATTGTCTTTGGTGGATACGGTCATTTCTGGGTCAGTTAATGCCATTTATTTATTATCTTAAAAACGTACGCAGCACCGTCTCACTGCGAGCTTTAGTGATGAGAAATCTTCCTCTCGGCTGCAGCCTCTGCAGCCAACAGGGCACTCATTTTTTGGCTTGAAAAAACATTATGAATGTCATTTTTGAGAACACTGTACAGTCAAACACGTCTTGAAATTGTCCACCCCCCAAAAAAAAGTTGCAAACGATGCTTTCTAACATTTTATTTAGCATTTATGATAGTATTGCTGCATATATCCACACTACTCTGCTGCTTACTCACCTTGGGATACATTAATGTTCACAAGAAGACAAAGCTGAAATTTTCCTTTGGGTGGATAGTTTCAAAACATGTTTGATTGCGCTGTGAGTTTCTTGTTTTCAGAAAGGACATTTGTAAAGGGTTTTGAGGCTGAAACCGGGCGCCAGGTTGGACTGTGTTGAGGGACAGCAAGATGGGAAATCTCTCATCACTAAATCTAGCAGCGAGGTTGTGCTATGTACAGTTATTGATGATAGGTATCAACATCTTAATACGGCCTGGAATAAAAACTACCAAGACAAAGTGGTTACAAGACAAATAATACAAGACAGTTCAGGTCAATTCAGTTCAAAATACCAAAGAAAATACAAGTATCAAGAGATTTTTATTGAAGGCAGGGTGGAAAGTCTCTGAACCAGCATTTAGACCATGGCACAATCAACACTATGAATAGAAATAATGGAGAAACAATTGCTTTGTCTTTTTAAGTATGTATAATACATACCACTAGTACTTAAATATTGATTTACAGAAAAGAGTGTCAGGATATGTGTAGCCTGAGGTATTTGGGTGTTTTTAACATGCAGTTCTAATCACATTTTGAATGCAGGATAATAATAATCATGGTGTACTATAGCAAGCACAGTTTGCACAATTTGTATAACTAATGATCAATTTAACAGAATTTTAAACAGAATGTAATATCACAGTAAACATTATAATTTATGATTTGTTTCCAATGATGTTTGTCTGATTGTATTATTTAAAAAAAAAAAAAAAAAGAAAGAAAGAAAAAATTGCTTCCATTGGGGTTATTCTCTACAACATAATGCCATACAGTGCACTTCAGGTTCATAAAGTGTCACTGGGCTGTCATACTAGCCAGAGGAATCCAACCTCATATCCAGGAGGCCTCAAGAAATCCTCTTGGACTGTTCTGTAAGAATCTCACAATCCAGTTGGACCGTCTCGCTGGACACAGCAATGCTTACACTCCTGTTCCAAAATATGATTGATAGGATTTTCCTAATGGATTAGCGAGGAGGGGCGTCCTGACCATCGAAAACAGTGACACAGAAAACCGCAGAGAACATGACGCCATCCGTCTTCCCTTTAGTTTATATTTCTGTCTCTAAAGCTTTCAGTTCCATCATTTCATTCAGGTGGCCGAGCAGACCAGAGCACAATAACCATTCACAAATTTTAAAGCTATTTGGCTCACTTGAATGTTGCCAAGTGTCGTATTGTGTTATCGTTAAATCATACCATTGAGACGTTGGTGTAGTTCCCATAAACAAATGAAACCACTGCTGAGAGGACTGACATTATTTAGCAGCCTCTACAATGTGTTTTAAAGTGTAGAGTGTATTTTAGAGATTTGGTCATTAGCATCCGGACATAAAGTCCTCCGATCACGCCCACAGTTTGGTTACGGTTTGGATGAACTGGGAATTCCTGGAGTTCTGTAGGTCATGGCCTTGTTCAGACTGCAGGCAAATCAGTTTTGTTTCTCAAATTAGATCTGAAAGACAGCCTGTCCGCACTGACATTAGCAAGTGATCAGATTGGATTTGTGTGTCCAGACATCAGCAACCTATCTGCAGGGTTGCTGTGGTAACGACGTCAGCATCAGTAACATACGCCGGTGACACAGTGACACGACCCCAAAGTGCCATCAGACAGTTTATTTCAGCGTCTGTCCGCACGGACTCTGCTCAGCCGCTGTGATGCACTTCTGTCACTCTGGATTTGACACTGTTGTTATGTCTTTCTCAAGGAAATTGAATCAAGTCAACTGGACTTAGTTATGTGGTTTCATCTGTTCATGCCGTTCACTAGACCAGACTAGACAGCATGAACTGATGAAGCCAATTGGATAAGGGGCGAAACATCTTCTAGACATCTAACTGAGTCCAGTTGACTTGATTCAATTTGCTTGAGATGCCTCTGACCTGGACTAATGAGACGATACACAGACGCTGTTATGTGTTGTGTTGCAAATGACGCAAAAGACAGTTTGATAAACCAATTTTAGCGGCCAGAGCTTCCAAACTGACTTCTGTAGAAATACGATTGAAATCACATTTCAAACCACCTCCAAATGTGGCTTGGATCTGATTTGCAAAAAAAATTGTTTTGTTGTGCAGACTTTGTAAAATCAATCTGGATACAATCTGGATATGCCAAAAAGACAGCTTTGGGCTTTGGTGTCCACCGCTCAGGGCTGCCCCTGGCAAAATTGGGGCCCTAAGCGGCATTTTATTTGGAGCCCCTCTGTGAAAGGCAGAATGTAGAAAGAATGAAAGGCTGATAGAAAAACAAATCACTTCTTATATGTTTATTGTCTTCAGGGAAGGGGGAGGTGTTTATTGGAAATGGAGTCTTAGAGGTCACACCTGTTTTTAGAGTTGGTCTGTAAAAATTATAATGCCACAGGAGAAGCATATTTCATGATATTTGTAAACAAATGTAGCTTACTCTAAAGCTGAACTAGATCAGTTACACTGATGTAATTTGAAGATAAAGGTCTGATTGGCTGACAACAGCAGCTTCTCTGATTCAAATGAGTTAAATCTGTTGAGTGGAGGCTTTCCAGCTCAAACTGACCTGATTGGTCCGTTTGTCAGGACCAAGTCCAGCTGTAATGTTGTTGCTGGAGTTAGTCTGAAACTGCCTGTAAAAAATAGTAGACTTTTTAATAGTGCCCTAAGTAACCTTAAAAATTGAACTGCCCAAACAGTATTTAATTACACATTTATATGACCAGAAGCAAATACAAATTTCAATAATATGGGATTGGATATAAAATGATAAACACTAACTATACCACTGGTTTGAGGCTTCCAGTCCATGCTGTGTTTATGGTAATTATACCAAGGCATGACAACGAATTTGACGAGTTTATATTAAAGGGTAAAAGCCTACATGTCAACTAACAGCATGATGGAAAATTCCTCATCCTTGGCATGCTTGGAGATCCTAATTCTCGGTCATATCATTGCAAATCAGTTTAAATGGATAACTTCGCCATAAAACCGTGCCAAAGTAATTCAGCTCATCGCAGCCAACGGTCACAGAAGTCAAGCCGCTGTCAATAATGTGTCATAGTTTGTGCCTGAGATAGACTTCGATGGCTGAGATAAAGTGTGATGGCTACAGGATGTTATGGCCAGAGGGGGTTTATCACCAGGGATCAGAGGAACACTGGAGACATGGGATTTGGTTGTTTTCATCCAGATAAACACAAGCCAGAAATAAAAATAATAAAATGAAATGTCTGTGTGTGTGTGTGTGTGTGTGTGTGTGTGTGTGTGTGTGTGTGTGTGTGTGTGTGTGTGTGTGTGTGCGTTTGAACCAGGTTTGACAGGCGAGAAAGGCATCCAGGGCCCTCGGGGTATGAAAGGGTCAATTGGGGTCGACGGCACTCAGGGAGAGAAAGGCGACACTGGACCTGCTGGGCCTAAAGGTATGTGTGTGCGTGTGTGCGTGTGTGTGTGTGTGTGTGTGTGTGACCTTGCAGTTCTTCGAGGTGTTTCGACGGCTGATTCCCCTCACTTCCAAGCACCACAGATTCCTGTTTTGACGTGTTGCTCTCCAAACAGCACTATGGTGCCATGATAACTTATTTTCATGGACGGTAAATACCACTGAGATGTTTCAAGAACCAACACCCATGAAATCCAAACACAACTACAGTGTTTTGATGGCTTTCCTTTACGAGACTCCAGACACCACTGTGGTAATATTTAATCCCTTTCCTCATATCCTCCAAACACAACCGTGGTGTTTATTGTTGGCAGCAATCCCTTTTTTACATCACACAGGCAAAAACAGAAATGAAGGGCGTCCTGGTGGGTCAGCGGATGAAGGTGTGGACCGTCTAAACATGATGTATGGGCCGCCCAGGATCTTTTTTTCTCTCTTGCTCGCCCCTTTGTCTTTACTGACTGTCTCTGCTTGGATCTGTGATAAAAACAAATCAGTTCCTCAGTGCATCAGCTCTCAGAGAACGAGAAAGCTTTTTCATCTTTTGACTTTGGAACGACTGGCCACTACTCAGAGACAAAACAAACAAAATAGTTGCATTCTTAGTGAACAGACAAAATTGTTTATGGCTGAGCTTTTTGCTTTACTGTAGAAAGAAAGAAAGAAAGAAAAAAAGAAAGAAAGAATCAATTAAAGCTCAAAGGAAGAATGTGGCCCAAAATATCTGTATTGTGCGTTTCATCGCTTATTGAAACTGAAATATTTGGTCAAGCCCAGCTTATGTAAAATAAAAAGACGCGATTAAAGGAAGCTCCTCTGTACCACAGTGTATTCAACTTCCAAAACAGTGTTGATGTGTCCTAATGGTGAAGCCTTTTTTGTTTTTAAATAAGCTTTTAAATATGAAGTCGAGACTAAGAGGCCACTCACACTGGCAAGTTTGATCCGCGCCCAAGCACGATTGCCCTTAAAATCCGGATTCTTTGACCAGTGTGATCGCTCCGTATCGTGCTTGAATACAGTACACTTTCCCCGCTCTGGCACGGTTGGAGGAGGTGTGCTTCAGCGCGGTACGGGCGCGTACACGAGCACATGCACGGTCACGCACGCAGTGCGCGGACGTAAATCATGCAACTTTCCTCCTGCCTCTGCAAAATTGTTTAATGTGCGCAGCGCGATTACCGGCGAATGGCCGCGTTGCGCAATCAATAATCAACCATGTTGTCTGTGTGGCTGTCCGTTGTGCTGCTGCAACCGCGTATAAACAAAAGTCGGTTTATAATGAAAGTACAGCAGTCTGTGTGCGGAGATCCGGCAGACCTGGTGCTGGCCGGCACCGCGTCGGCACCGGCCGTCACTGGCCGCGGCACCGCGCGGTGCGGCCACCCGGTCACCCGCTCTGCCGGATCTGACAGGTGCCGCTCCGGCTGTCAGTTGGACCTTTCTGAAGAAGGAGGAAGTTTCCTCCAAAACTGTCAAGGTAAATAAACATCCCATGTCTGATTAAAAGGACCAAAAACGTTTTTTAATTAAAAGGAAGACATGATGAATGTATTTGAACTATACTGATTTATAATGACGTCGGGCCATGCCTGTTGTCGTATTTCAACATGATGACGTGCACACCGGGGGCAATCGTGCTTGGGCGCGTTTGGGAAAAAGGTAATGTGAGTGCAGGCCAGCCGGGGACTGGGGAGGGGGGGATTTTGGCTTTAGCACGATACGGGCTCAAACTTGCCAATGTGAGTGGGCCTTAAGATCCACAGTCCCATTTCTCGGGTCCTTCAGCTTGAACTATTCCTTTAACAGCAACTGTGTGTGTTGTCATGACATGCCATGTCTGTCCAGGTCAAACAATGAAGTTAGCTTAATTTCTCCAAGAGAAAATAGCAGAGAAAATCTCAAACATGCAGATCCAACAGATCAACATTCAAGTAAGCAGGGGGCGAACACTTTGGTTTTCCAGTGAAGTCCAGGGATGGCAATCATGTCGTGGACCAAACAGCAACACTTTGCTGAGGGTTTCAAATGTCTGCCACACACAAGCAGCAGCACATAGGGCATGTAAGCACACATCAGAAGACAATGTCTCCAAATTACACTCAGTGGTGTGCAAGAGAAAACCTGGGCAACCGTTCACATTGAGTTTTTATGGCACTTAATCAGAGTTTTTATACCTAAGTTCCCCTAGGTAAAGTTAACAGATTCTGGCCAGTGACCATGTCTGTATTTGTTTGTGGATAAATCATTGATTTGATGCCCCAAAGTTTTGTTTTAGCGTAAAATATATGGGTCTTCTTTCAGAGTTTAACAGGTAAACCAAGTTCAACCAGTCAACCACAGCTGACTGACGGAAACAAAGATTATCAATGAAATCCATGAAAAACCATGGAGATAATCCTGTTTTCCATTTCTATGCCACAGGCATAGACCTAAAGTAGAGCTAAAGTCAAAAGAAGAAATGAAAAATAACAAACTGTGACTGGAAGTGAATCGTGGATTTGGAGAAGTGTTACACCCCTGCTGTGTCTGCAGACTCTTACAAACACTTTCAGCCACGACGCTCTTCCACACAAACCACAGCTGATGCTGCTGAAATGGAAAACGTTCATTCATTCCAATACTATTTCAGAAACTACATTCTTACCATTTAGGTCACTGGGAGAAAACATTTGAGAAGTTTTACTTAAAGTTGACGTCCGTCAGTCCACCTGCCCACTCGTCTGCCCGTCCACCCACTGACCAGCTCTCTCCTCCAAACACTTTCATGTTTCTCTCATCGTCTCTCTCCCCATTCTTCCTCTTCTGTACATCCACCCATCTGTCCCCACCAGTCCTTGGGTTACATAAACCCCTGAATGTTTCTGCTCTGGCATCACAAGCTGGGCAGTGCCAACAATAACACACACAGACACACACAGAAAGAGAGAGAGAGCGAGCAAGAGAGAGTCACATTAGATATACTGCAGTGCCTTATCTTATTTGTCATGGACTTGTTTCTCCACAATGGTGCTGTTGTGTGTGTGTGTGTGTGTGTGTGTGTGTGGTAGACCAACAGCTGTTGTTGATCAGTCCAGTCCAGGAGTCTCACAGTCTCTGTTTTGGCCAGTAACTCTCAAAAAACTGGACTTACACACTTTGTTCTGTTCATCTGCATCATAAACACCTGTTTTACTGCCCTGTCACTGTTTGTGTGTGTTTGTTTGTGTTTCAGTCTGTAGCCAGTTCATGAAAGATGCCGACATTTGTTACAGTTAATGTTTGGTCGCTCTTTTCCTGCTGCACAGGAAGTGACACGTCTCACGTTTCTGGTTTGTTTAGAATAAACAGAAGAAGGACTGGGTGGTTAACATGAGCAGAGTCGGGATGCAGCAGTAGACTGACCATAAAGGTTCAGCTGCACTGAGTGTTTCTCTTCTCACTCTCAAACAAGGGACATTATGGTACATTACTTTTCTATGAACAGCATTTGCACAGGGAAGAAAGTTAAACAAACACAGACAACTGCTGGTGTAACCTACAGACTGCAGATGGAATGAAAATGAAGTCACAGCAGTGGTGCGTCAGTGTACAACATCATGTTACCTACGGCTGAAAGTGTGGATTACGTTACATTAGCTAAACAATGGCTGAGGGACCAAGCATTGAAACTTTGTATCCACCAAAAAAAATGTCAGAAGTTGTCAGTGTGGGAGCATTTTGGATATACAAAGGAGGACCAGGGGTTGTTCAAGACAACTGACTTTGCCAGATGAAAGTCACGACTAAAAGGTCCAAAACCTCAGACTTACTTCAACATAGAGATCATCCTCCAGCTTTACACACCCAAGTAAATATATATATATACAATTGACAATACAAAAGGTAATAAAGGTAATAATATTTTCCCCTGGGGTTCAATATAGTTCATCTTAATCTTATATTAATAATGATAATTGAAAGATACTACATTTAAATGATAAAAATCAACTAAAGGCATTGATCGTGTGATTTTATACATCCACAGTGAAATAATAATTGGGAAACTGTGATTTTTTTTTTCCTCAGACTATAATTGTACCATCAAAATCCAAATCTATAATTGTTGCATCCCTCGAGCAGTGGTAGTCACCGTGGCTGAAGAGACAAAGACAAGAGCGCCAGTTACAGAAACTCAAACTCAACAGAAAATCCGGAGAAAAAGACATCACAGGGCTGGCCACACTGATCGACAGATGATTTTTTTGGGAAGTGCAGTGAAGAAACTCCGCAGCAATGAGCACTTAGCAGCAAAGATGCAGTCAAAATAATAATGAAAAAGAAAGAACTTGCGGATTTCCACTTTAAGCCACAGCTGTGATGTGAGACCTGCTGTCGGGCAGTTTCCAACAATGTTTCAGGGCTTTCAGCATCTGAGGCCTGCTGTTGGAGCCGAAAACTAGTGAGGGGTTTTTAGTAGCTTTCAAAGAGCCCAGAGTGCACAGCATCTCTGAGCAAGTCGGGTCACTCAACTGTAGCAGCAACCCTGCAGGGAGAGGAGAGATGCTGAAAAGCTTGTGAAAACAGGAGTGAAGTTCCTGGGTTGAATGGTGAGCACTGGATAGAGTGAGTGTTTGTTATCCTTTTGTAGGAAGAAGGCCAGGTCGGTGGACATGAGCATGCTGCATCATTTCTGCATATTGGACTCCTAAAATTCCCTTTGCCTCCCATTGCCATTTTGGGCTTTAAAGGCAGAATGAGTAGGATTTACCGGTTGTGGTTTGTAAATACAGTGTTCAAAATTGGCCCCTCCTCAATGGCTAAGCTAAGTGCCGGCCACGAGTTTTCATTTCCTAGGATGGCGACAGAATGAAATGACCTACCTGTCACCTACCTAATCACCTACCTGTCCAGCAGAACAGGCTGCAACACTGCACTGATCCTCATCCTGTCCTTCAGTGCTCAAGTAAAAGCCAACCCTTGATTCACAGGGGTTGGCTTTTAAGTTTTGTCCACCTGGCATTTCGCCTGTCTGTATTTCCTTTTTTTCCACGGTCCATGTCCACGATTTACGTAGCTGTCCACTGGAAGTCATGTAGTCTGGCTCTGTGTGCTGTCATTGGCTGGGAGCTACACACCCACTGGAGTCCAGAGCTCAGCAGAAAAAGAAAATCCAGGCAGAGGGCAGGGTCTCTGCAGAGACACACACCGCCACACACTTCTAGTGGGTCATCAGTCATCACTGAGGGGGATTATTTTTGTATTAGTCTGTACATTGTTTTTTAGGAAAATCCTACACATTTGGCATTTAAATCACCTCACCACTTGAGTCTTATGGCTCAGCAGCAGCTCACCAGTGTGTCTGTGTTTTCCTGTAGTGTTTAGTTCTTAATTGTTGAGGATGTGGTCAGTAGTTGGTGACAATGACAGCTGAGGGGCGTCGCAGGCAGGATGTGGCAGGCAGTAAGCACAGGTTCCACTGCTCAGACATGCACAAACACAGACACACACTATGCAGCACGGGTGGGACTGTGCCACCATCGTTGGCATCAACCCTGTAGTTCTGCCTATATAAAAAGCGCAAAATTAAAGGTGGGGTAATTGCCAACTTGAAGCTGATGCCCTTACAGTTTCTTATGGCAAAAACAGACTTGTGGTTTTCAAACCTCCTGGCTGAAGATTGACATTCCCACAGAATGGCAGCTCAACGGGACTCTGTCCTGAGACTATTCTGGGGAGCTTGGAATGGAATCGTATTTTGAAACGAAAACAAAACGGAAAACGGTCGTATCCAAGCTACTGATTGGAGGGAGGTGTTGTGCGTGAACACACCGTCGTACCGCGGCCAATGTTGAAACCACAAATAAGCCGCAGTCATCAAGCTGTTTTGCATTGCATCAGTGTTCCACAGCTGGAACATCTGGTGGCTAAGTTACTGGTATCACCTTGACAGTGGCACTGCCGCTGCCGTCATCGGGAAAGCTGGTTTCAGTATAAATCCTCACTTTTGCACCCTCCTCCCCTCTCTCTCTCTCTCTCTCTCCCCCTCTGTCCCCCTCCATCACTCACCCCACATGCTAGGGCAGGAAGAAAAACAAAAAGACAAATGTTAGAGGTGAATTAACCTCCACGCACGGGGCGCTATCCTCTAATTTGTACGTCCAACACCCAAATTACAAGACAATTACAGGGCCAGACGTTTGAGCTTCATTTAAAAATACTACAAAGGACATGAGAGGAAATGGGTGTGAGGGCAAGGAAATGTTTAAATATTAAACTTGTGGGTGGTTGAACTGTTTTTCTCTCTCTGGGTGTTCAGGCTGTGTCTTAGTTCAGTCACACACATACACACATTTCAAGCTCAGGTTATTGTAAATATTGAATAATAACACCTCTTATCCACTGTATTAAAAGCCACTCAAATAAACCTGAATGTGCAAACCTATTTTTAGTGTGTGTACATGTATGTATGTATGTATATATGCCTGTGGTTGTGTCTATAGTGCGCACTAAGATGAATCAGAGTTTTGGTTGTGAGAAGAAATAATCTGATTGGATATAAAACTGGATTTTGATCAATTTGGACATTGGCCTCTGATATGGAGGTTCTTAATTTTAATTGCAAAGTTACACAATGCCTGATGAGACAAGTGACAAGGGATGCTTTTTTTTTTTTGACATTTTGATGCTCCTGTATTGTCCGTGTTCTCCAGTTTATTTTCTGTCATTCCTTTCCCCAGGTGACAGAGGAGAGAGAGGGATGAAAGGCGAGAAGGGCGATCGAGGAGACCGAGGAGAGAAAACAGGTGAGAGGAGACATTTGCACACATGCAGTGCAGAGGGAATGATTGTCATATTTTGTACAGAAAATCGAAGCTAGGGAGGAGACTTTTTTTTTCTTTCTCTGCTGTCATTTAAGGATCTGTTGTGTGAGTCTCAGCTGTGGATTTTTCTGTACATTCAGAACTTTAAAAAAGTAGTACTTTAGCCAGGGAGGGGATTTTTGGAGAGCGACTTCTTAAAAACAATTCTCCAAAACACCATGTTCCTTTTTTGGTCTAGTGACTTCATTAAGCTGTGCTGCTGACATCAGTAGCTGGAAGCTTTCACCTTTTTGGACACACACACACACACACACACACACACACACCAGTAAACACAGTCACTACATCCAATAGTAGTGGACCAGCTCTGCCACAACGTCAGACATGTGAATGAAGTGTTTTATGGGCTGCATAAAATGTGGTAGAACAGGCACTGAGGACCGAGCTCGCCAATGCGACCGAGCGGCTGTAGGACAAGACAGAAAACGCTCTGTTTGGTTCCAGACACAAAATAAAAAGAAAACGGATCTGAGTTTCCAGGTATGTGCAGTGGTGCAAAGATCAAGGCAAACAGAACGGTTAACTTCTTGGGCTGGGGATCAGATCAGCATGTGTCCAGGGATAACATCACAGTTATTGGGCAAAGTCAAGTCAAGGATTAAATATCTGGCTAGAGTAGCTAAATACCTTGACACTGAAACCACAAGGAAGAAACACACATGCAGTGGAACATTCACAGTCGCGCTGGTGCTGTGGCTTTCTGCTGACCTATATTCATACCAGCAGTGTTTCACCCGCCTTGAACGGACTGACTTTTCCCTGGAAATGTCCCTTGTTGAGCTATATTTTGACACTCAAGGCTTTAGTGTAGACAGCATTTATTAAAAGTGAGGCAGGTTGTAATGATTTTGCATTATTTGTTATCATGACTAGGTCGACTAACCTAGTGAAGTTATGGACAGAAGTCAAGTTTAGTAGGATAAACTTGGTTGAAGGCTACTCGACCTACAGTATATGGTGTATTTCCTGTTGCTTTGTCCTGTGTTAAAGTGTTCAGGGACAAAAAAAACTTTCCTGCATACATGAAGGTAGGTAGGTACACGTGTACCTACCTTCATGCCTGATACTGATACCAGAGGGTGCCTTTGCCGTTGGGATGAGACACACTGGGCTTTAGGATAAGGTTAGGATAAGGTCGGGTTAAGGCATAAAAATGGCACCAGCATGGAAACTGGACATGGTCTCCGCCTTTGTGGCATCTCACTTCAAACTTGAGGCTCATGCTTTAAAGTCCTGTGGCTTACACCCTGCCATCCACCCCAACCGCCTCCCTAGCCTGACTTTCTCACTCTTTATACCACATCACCTCCCCCTGCATCTCATACTGACACCAAGAGGTGCCTTTGGCCTCCGATGAGTGTTTTTTGCGTCGGTGTACGTCACAGAGGGGAATGACAAAGCGTCGGTATTTGACGCCCTGTGAATATGAATGGGCCAGCTTGTCACAATCTGTCAAGGATAGCCTATAAATACCTCAGAATACATTAATGAAAGCTCCAGTAATCTCACACCTCAGGATTCATTTGGGTGACTAAAAAAAAAAAAAAAAAAAAAGACTTGGATGGCTTCAGTTCTCCCTCCCCAAAATAGAGTTGCACTGTCACACAAAACAAGCATTACTTTTAAAATTCTGCACAACTTAGCACCAAGCTGTCTCCCATCTATGCTACTTACATTTGCAGGAGTCATGACTACACAGCTGCCAACCTAAACACACTTCATTATAAAACTAAAGGTAGGAAAAAAAAAAAAAAACACCCTCCAAAACACTGCCGCAGAGGAATGGAATAGGGATAGGATGAATTGTAATTTATTTAGTGTTGGAATAGAGTAGAACAGTTTTTTGCTTGTTTGTTTGTTTGTTTTTTAAATAAACTTTACAACGTAGTTCTTGCATAGTGTGTATTGCTGTTGATGTCTGCATTGCTGTTGATGGTATAATTTTCTATTCCAAGGAGAGCTGATTGACATGTTGATCATGCTTGACCGTCTCTGCTTGTTGCCAAATAGAGGACCACAAGTGGAAATAAGTTGGCTCTGACAAAACTTTTCTGTTCTTCTTGGCAACGCTGTGTGCATTAATGCAATATCATGCATCAAGGGAATGGGCTCTCACAGTGTATATATCTGTCTTTTTATAAATCGTCAAAGAAAACCCCTAGGACTGCTACTTCATCACTTCAAGCCCAGAGTTTAGCTGCAGGCCCTTGCAAATTTGGATAAGTATGCAGCGTTCAGGGACTCCGAGCATGTTGCACTGTGTTGGGTTGAGAAGTTGTTGCAGTAATATTATCACTTTTCCTAGTAATGACAATGAAAGGGATTACTGTTTCAGTTTCAGTGTCAGTGATAATATTGCAGTCAGCTCTCAAAAAATATCAGAGGAAAAGCCTTTACCTTGTTTTCACCCTCGAAATGTGAGATTGAAGTTCATGTGTCCAAACAGCAGGATTATCCTCATCTCCCTAACAAGTCGTTGCTCTGTTACACTCATTTATCTTCATTGCAGTGGCAGGAAAAGTTTTTTCTGGATGGACATATTCCTGCCATGATTTTTTGTAAAAAGGCAAAAGACAACCAGAACATTGAACGTCAGTGTGGTTTCCCTGATCATTATAGGAGCGAAAACTAAGTTATCCTAATTTCTGAAGCTAAAATAGCGTGTAATCTGTTATTTTAGGCGTGTGACAGACAAATGTAAGTAATTACCGTCCCCAAGGAGAAATACCTAAACTACCAGTACTTTTGAAAGGAGACATGAATAATGGGTAATACTTCTGTGAGTAACAAGCACAGCATTTGTGTCCTCTTATAAGGCTATATAAGTGTCTGGCAACTTACATGAAATCCATTATTGAAACCCACTGTGATATAGATTCTTAACACATTGTGACAGAAACCAGACCTCTCTGAACCCGATGGCTGATATGTTTTTCTTGTGTCATTAGCTGAGTAGCTGCGCTGAGCTGTCTAGAAACGGTTACAGGGACCTAACCCTGACTTTTGGCTCCTGTGCCAACCTTTGTGGTCTGTGGACTTCATAGGAACCATGTGGCCAGTTAGTAATCTTTGCTGCTTTTTCTGTTTTTACCATATATAACCATTTTGAATAATCCACAGTAGACTTTGTTATTCTTGATTATTGGGTCGTTGTTGCTGCTAATAGTTTGGCCATTATACCTTGAGCAATTTTGATCACATCCAAAAACACATTATTTTTATTATGATGTGAAATCATGAGTATACATCGATGTTTAAACATGTGAAGAACCTGTTGAGCTAAAGCATGAAAATGAGGATATTTGAGCAGACTGCCAGTAATTCCCGCAGCTATTTGTTACATTATGAAGGCACTGGGAGGGATAAAATTGAAGTTGATGTTAACTGAATAAAATGTTGCATTTGGCAAAGCAGTTTCTATTATTTGTATCACCCATTTACACTGACTTGACCGTTATGGTAAAAACAGACAGAGTGATTCATTTGTGAGAGTATTCAAAGAAAACAGAGCAGGGTGAACTATGTTCCATGTTGACTGTGAGTGATTTCATATGATTATAGTCGACCACTGTCCAAATTTGGCCATAGCAAAGTTAGCAACATAATTGGAAAGAAAAGCACTGAAGGCATTACTGGTATAATATACAGTGTAAGCACAGGTTATTAGTGGATATGAGCTGAACCTGGCAGTCGGCAATACACAGTGATTTAAGGGCTAAGGATTTTATGAGTCTTAATACAGGTCAACCCCTCATGATATATAGACAGTATCAGCAGATCTGCTTTTATTCTCAGTGTAATCCCAGGGTTCCTTATCCACAATGAGCAACCACATAGCTTGCTGTACATCAAACAGCTTGTGTGTGTGTGTGTGAGAGAGAGAGAGAGAAAGAGAGAGAGACAAAAAGAGAGAGATCTTATGGCAGTAAAATGATACCCAATAAAAAAAAGAAACTCCAATCTTCTTTCAAATGGAGAAAAGACGAGCAAATGTCCCCAAACTACTGTAATTTCTTTTCATTTGTCGACAGATGTTATTGTTATTCAGTTACATTGGTACCATGATCGTCATCATCATCATCATCATCATCATCACCGTTTTCCCTGTGATGAAAGATGGAGCGGTGTTCAAGTGAACAGGCCGAGCCCTCGACCAGCTGAATCCCATTTCTGCCGTTAGAGTAGCGGGAAAGATCACTTCACCTCACAAATCATTATTTACAAGAGACTGAGCTTTTGGTGCTTTGGAGTGTGTGTGTGTGTGTGTGTGTGTGTGTGTGTGTGTGTGTGTGCATGAAACACCACATGCTGCTGAGTGTTGAATCCCTGTGTCACGGACTTTCTGTCACAAACCCACGGCGGCTGACGCACGGGGTGATGCATGGCTGGGATCTTTTTACTCTTCAAAGCATGCAGAACATACCTGTATGATAATTTCCCAGGACAAGCAACAGAGTGACCCCAGACTCCACCAGCTGTCGTCTGTGGGAGAGTTGTGTGCACACATGCTGGGTGTTAACACAAACTCAATCTGGACATGCAGGACTTTGTGTCAATGACTGAGTGCTTGGCTCACATGTTCCTCCTTGCTTCAAAGCCTCAGCAAAATACCTGTACAAGTGCTTCCCAGAGTAAGCAAATGGACCCCAGACTGTGGACGATTTTGTGTGTGTGTATGTGTGTGTGTGTGTGTGTGGGAGGCAAAGGCAATACACACGAGAGGAAAAAGTAAGAGATAAAGGGAGAGAGATGCAAAAACTGAGAGATATATATATATACTGAAAGAGCATATTTTCTCAGTTCTCAAGCGAGGGGGCCACACTTTACCTGCCCAACGTGTGTGTTGTCACAATAACTTCAAATGCTGTTTTATTTTGGACGAGCCAAATGACCACAGCAAACAGTCCCATGTCCGTTCTACACCATTCAGTTCTGTGGTTAGTACATTAGAGCATTACCAAGTGTTTTTTGTTTTCATTTGTCTCAGGAGTAAAGCATGAAATATGCCCAGCATTGGCTGAGGTTAAAGAACAATGGGCCTCATTCACAAGTAACTGAAGTTTTTTTTCTTAAGTCTCTTCTTAAGAAAAGGTCCTAGGAAACGTCTACGTCAGATTCATTATGTGTTCTTCAGCCACAGAATTGTTCGCACCTGTGTTCTTATCCCGCTGTCCCATATATGGATGTAGTGCTGCAGGAAGTCAGCACCAAACCAGAGGGCCACACATACTTATTTTTTTTTATTGTGCAAGACAGTGAGGACAAGTACAGGGACACTTAAACACAGAAAACAGGTTGTACCTCTTCTATGTGTGTTGATGCATGAAATGCTACCAACACTGTGGCTGGAGAAGGGCGCACAAGTGATGAAGTTAAAAAAAAAAAAAAAAAAGGTTTCAGCTCAAATATAAGGCAGTTCTTTATATATGTATATTTATAGATACAGAGATAGACAGATAGATATGCTGGTTCTCAATTAACAAAACTGATGTGCCCAAACAACATAGCTGAACTGAGTGAGTTAAGATGTGAGGTTTTATTGTTCTGTTTATTTTAAAACCGTAATGCTTTATAAAATAATGAAAATAAATGTTTAAAAAAAATATTATAAATTATGTAAGTATTATTCTAATTTAAATCCTAATAATTTACAACTGTAGAATAGAAAAAAATACAGTCACCAGTTATTTTGCAGAAACATGTCAGCACTCAAATGTGCTGTTGAGTGTGTGTAGGTTCTGCTCTTACCTAGGAATAAATCCCACATAAGAAAACACTGGTGAATGCCAGAATCTTTTTGAAAACTGAGTAAGTGGGTTTTAAGAACAAATTTGATCTTAAGTACAGTTGGTGGATGATACGACAACATATTAGGGCCACTGCAGGGGAAAAAAATATGGAGCCTGAGTGGGGCGGGGATTAATCTTCCAAGATTTTAGTTATAAATTTATAAGAAAAAAAACTTGGATATTCTCTGAGATTAAAGTGGTAAATTTCCAATAAAAAAACTCACAAATTTATGAGACATAACTCTAAAATCTGGAGTTATAAGGTCACAAATTTAGAAGAATTTTTTTTTTTTTTTTTTTTGGTCTGGGAGCCACATTGCCTCCCTTTGCAAGGTTCAAGGATCAGCCCCACCCTGTGGGCACAGCCTCTTGCCGTGCATGACGCCTGCAGCTCATGACCTCAGCAAATTATTATTTGCACTCTGTGTCAGTGTGTCGTTTTTCTTTCAATAGGCCCAAGTCACGGCAATGTTTCTTCAGAGTCTGGGTATTTAGAGTACTCCTCACTAAATCCCATTCCTGCTTTGTATTTGTAACAATTTTTCCAAGTTTTCCAATTTGTGACTTTATAATCTCCGAATTTCGAGTTTTTTTCTCATAATATTATTTTTTTCTCTCACAAAATTTGCCACTTCAATCTCACAGTTTTTTTCTCTGTATATTACCCTCCTCCCACAGCTCAATAATTTTTTTCCCCCACAGCAGCCCAATACACTATCCTTTTTTTAATCATATACCTTCACTTTATCCCAGCTGATGGAAACAGACCAACTTTGGATTTCACATTTCATTTTTGACACATTTCAAACTTGCGTATAATTTTCTCTTGGCAGCTGAAAAGAAAATACAGCAAGTGAAACAATGCATACAGACACACACCCTCACACACACACACACACACACACACACACACATCTCTGGTTGTCAGAGCAGAGGTTACTGACAGTTTGATAGTTAATCCTGCGGCTCCACTCGAGAGTGTAGCAGGTTCAAGGGTTGACAGGTTGTTTTTACAGTGGACGGCTCCAGCTACAGGGATCCTAACAACGTTCAGCAGGGGTTCTTAAATGTTTTCAGCCACAGATCCTAATGAGACATTTGCTTTCACCCTGGGACTCAGGCTTGTGAAAATACACTGTTATTCTTTCATGTGGAGACCAACTACGAGCCGGCCCAAGCCTCTAGTTGGTGTCAAGCCTCAAACACCAAAACTGAGGGACAGAGTGAGAAGACGGCTTCTGCAGATTTGCATTTCATTGCATTTTTCATTATTTCCTCTTTGTCCTAGTGTATTCTGGTGCTGACATTTTGCACACCCTGCATGCATATGTAATCCATGTATTTTGATCCCTTTTTGTTCAAATTTGCATGTATGCAGTTACATAAACACACGTGCACAGACGTACTCGCTTTCACTCGGTGAAATAAATTCATCTTAGACTTTGATTCTAAAATTTCATTTCTAGAATACACTTATAGTACATGCCAGAATTTGAGTGCAAAATAACGGAGGCCAAAAACTCAAATTAGAAAGAAACAAACACAGAAAACAGAAAGAAGAAACAAAGAAAAGATCTAAACAACACAGAGCAGGAGGCAGCAAAACGGCAAACAATGCGAAAGACAATAAAATCTTACTTTCAAGGGGAATGTGTTATGAACAGACTGTGCTAGTTAGCTGTTGTCCTGATGCCATGCAGTCCAGTCCGGTCCAGCGCTCCCGTCCAGAGCCTTCCTGCCTGCCAGATAAACATTAGAAATATCACTCAACATTCTGGCCTCTCTCAGGTACTGACAGTATGATGCCGTAGCACCGCTGGCCTCCGAGGCCTGAACCACTTGGACGACCACCAACACGTGGAGCTCATTCGTCTAGCTGTCGCTGGTCGACAACAGTCGTCATTTCACAAGCATTTCACATTCATTTCTCCACTCTTACGAAAGGCCAAAGGCTAGTCTGAAACGTCAGCTTCTTCGTAACAGTATGGTCAAATTATGACCGTTTTGCCGGCTGTTCAAAATGAATATGAAAACTGCCAGACTGTTTGGATAATTTTATCCATTTGTATTATTTCTCAAAGATGTGCTAATTTCTTTTGCTTGCTTCTTTCCTCGGTTGTGTTTGTATTTGTGCATACGCTGTTGTGTCTGATCACATATTTGTATGTCAAGGTATGTGATGCCTTTTAAAAAAAACTGAAAAAGTCAAACTAATGCTTTATTTTGTTGGTTTTTTGCAGTATAGTAACATGGTCAATTTTTTGTTGTCAAGCTGCATTTTGATGCAGGTATGAAACAGGCCAACAGTAATGGTAATAGCTTTTGTACAGTATTGGTAGTACTGACTCTTGAGCCACCGTGCACCCGCTACCAACACAAGAGCATACGATAACACCACACACAGAGAAAAACAACAAAGATGATGAGCAGTGCTCCTCCTGCTTCTCTTAACCTCCAAACTAACAAAAAACTTTTGGAAAGAGCAAATTACAAATCCATGTATGGAAGTATTTTGCTTTCAAGGCAGACGGAGAAAGCAACATAGAGCAAAATCCAGTGAGCAAATGGTGTTTTCGCATTGAACAAACACATCCACTATTATGTTACATGGTATATGCGTTATTGTTTCCTCTGAGGTTTTCAAAGCGGTATCGAGAATCGTAGATTTTACTGCAGCTGACACTGACTACCAAAATTGCGGCATCATGACATCCCTAGGTGCAAGTGTCTTTTGGTTTTAGCCTGTTGATGGCGCTGTGGTGGTCCCATCAGTTCATTGTATGGATGCTAGGTATTTCCAGAGCCTCATGAAATAACACCAAGCAGTGTTTAACATATTGAGCATGAGGCTTAATTCCCTGTTGGCCTGGTGGTGGCGCTCTGGTGGTTTATATTATATCAGGCTTATATTAAAAATACCAGACCTAACAATCAAAATCCATCATTCTCTCTAGTTTGGCCCAAAATACGTCAGCAGATGCTCAGAAACCATGATGGACAGACAGAGCCCAACCCACAGCTCCTTTGCCAATCTTTAGTCGTGGGAGGGCGGGGCACTCACTAGTTATTGACTTTTATTAATTTTTAGTCAAGGCTGAATTATAACCTCCAGCAAATGAAATATGGAAACACCATGAATTGTGCAGTGACACAGGAAGATATGAATGGGAATGGGATATGAATGGGAATGATTTCTTTCAGTTTTATTTACTCATGCGGTGTTACTGCCAAATTTGCAACTGTGACAGTAAGTGTGATCCTGCAGGACAGAACTTATTCTGAATGCATACTTTAATTGGTTAGGTATGGCA
This sequence comes from Myripristis murdjan, assembly GCF_902150065.1. Classification (NCBI taxonomy): domain Eukaryota; kingdom Metazoa; phylum Chordata; class Actinopteri; order Holocentriformes; family Holocentridae; genus Myripristis; species Myripristis murdjan. The sequence continues at coordinate 14,445,562 of NC_044003.1, forward strand.
ATTTATTTGTATTTTGTGCGATGATTCATTCAGTGAGAGGAGGTGTGTGCAGGTGCTTTGAGACGCTGCAGTGTGAAACGTCCCAGCCAAAATGATTCACCTTAACTTTTTAGTCATGCATCCGATGCCTGATTACTACCTGATTTTCTGGCCAGATAAATCAAGTGCACTCCCACCAGAGAGCGCATAATTCAACATAATTCACATATATTATGGTCCCAGTTGGCTGTCCACAGCAGAGATATGATTGTCTGTGAAGTATGGTTGCATGGTCCTGATTATTCCCCAGGTTTTAACATCCACACATGCTGCCTTCATCCAGAAACTTCCCTCTCCTTCCTCCTCCTTCCTCCTCCTCCTCCTCCTCTCCCCACAGTCTTTCATTTGCACTGTGGGGAGCCTCAGGCTCCTTAGAGGGAGAGAAGGAATGAAGAGCTGAGACAGAGATGTGAGAAAGTGCTGAATTAAATCTGAAAGGGTTTTTCATACTAGGTATATTCCAATAAACGGGGTTAACATTGGCTTCTTATTAAAAATTGAATATCAGCCAGTCAGTGATATGAGCCATATGGTGCATTTTGTTACATACTGTATAATGCAATAAACAATAATGTGATTTCCAACTATGTTTACCTATCAAGAATAAAATTCTGAGGGAAATATTTAATATTGGCACAAATATTGGCTTATAGCAGCTTCAACCTTAAAACATTGACATCAGCTTTCAAAAACTCATACTGGCTAAATTCTCGCACACACACACACACACACACACACACACACACGTATAGACCTCACAGCTCATTCCACTGTTACCGCAGCTGGACAATGTATAGATTTTTTTGGTGTTATAGGAGCACAAAAGGAACCAGTCCTAGATGCTTATAGTGTTACTCAACATGATGGTTTTTAGTTGAAATTAGTAGGTCCCTCGTGGCTCTAGTGCGGGGGGTCATGGTCCGGACCCTCAAGCTGACTTTCATTAAACTTCAGATCCCCATATTAAGTGATTTTACCTTACAGGGACCCTGACATGAAAAGATATATTAGTAATAAATTGTTTGGATGTCATAGTTGAACGTTGACAAATAGATTCAAAGTGAGGAAATTACAACATCATGTTAACATATTCACTCTTACATTTTTGTATGGTAACAATTACTAGAGAGTGAAATTACAGTTAAATTAAACCGCCCCTCATTTGTTGAGTGGCCTCTGGAAGCACCTCAGGGAACCCTGGAGGTCTCTGTCTTTGAAAATAGGACCATAAGCTACATAATCAAAAATTTCACCAATAGATCTTATCGAACTTTAAGGAAATGAATAAATCAACCCTATTTTACTATGTTTAAGTGAAGCTGTTGTCAAGGAAAATCAGTATATGTACATGTTATGGGATGAAGTGTGTTTCTCTGCAGTGGAAAACACTCTGGAACTGCTTCTTGATTCTCTATTATCATGGCAGTGGCATTTGGTTGGTTTCTTTAAGTCAGTTTAGGTAATTCTCCTCAAAAATAGGTAGTTGCCGTGGTGCTTTCGAAGCAGGCCTCTCCATCCTCAAGCCAGTTTATCGAACTGATTCAATCACCCATCAGCATCTTTGCTGTTTTCATCTTCGCTTCGTCTATTTCTGGTGAACTTCAGTCAATCACCCATATCACTATCGCCAAACCCAGCATACACCATGCTCACACTTTTTCATTCCTTTCATTCCCTCCTATCGTTGCAGTACTGTCTGCAAAAAAGCATCTTACCATAGAAGGTTGAAAAATAGATCTAATTCCTGATGCTGGTATGCTTTGAGGATATGATACGGACATCTGTGGCAGATATGATAGTACAATGTTATGGTAGACGTTAAGTTATGATGGGCTTGAGAATTCACTGTATAATGGAAGTTAAATGGCACACAGTTCAAATTTATGATGGTCTGATGAGGCTAATATCCTGTCTAGATAATGTGTCTGGCCCTGCTCTCCAGCACTTTGTCATCAGTGTCTCAGTCAGCATGCATATCTTAACACCGAGCAGCCGTCCAAAATACCAGAGCTGAACTCGTGTTGTGAGTGTGTGTGTATGTGTGTTTACCTCTCTTTCTCATTTCCTCTACGTGTCCTACAAGGTGATAAATCAGGTCATTTACACAAGTACAGCTGCTGCATAGTTTGAGGTCTACAAGATGTATTACTGATCTGTGAAACTTTTTCTTGATCATTTACTGAATACCACTACTTCTCTCTCTCACACACACACACACACACACACACACCTCATGTGAGTGCCTCTAAGATGAAACAGCAACATGCTTAAACCCTGACTCCAGCAGTTTGGTAAAAAAAAAAAAAAAAAAGACATCCAAGCCATAACATATTGGCCCTCGACCCCCAGCAGAGGGGGGAGAAGGCCTCGAAACAGACAGCGTCCTTCTCCAAAAGTTTGCAAGAGTTGTTTACCTTTGAGAAGCAAGACTGACATATTTGTCCCTCAGAGGACAAAAAGCACTATTTGGAATCACAGACTGAAAAAAAATATAGACACTTGACATGACAGCTTCCAAAACTTGGTTTACAAACACAAGAAGCAGAAGCAAACATTTTTGCACTTTTAAAAATACATGTAAATCTCCATATGTTGGTGTAACATATTCTTAACTCAATTATCTCACTCTTCCTATTGGCTTTTTGAAAATCTATAGTGAGGTTCACAATGGCAGCTCCCATATCTTGAGTTGAAAATATTTGTCAATCTTTTTAGGTGAGGTTAAGCGGCTAAATCTCTCTACCATCTTTTAAATCACTTCTTACAACTAAATTTATGTAATAATTTTCATTTGTTTGTGTTTAATCTCCTTGCTCTGGTTGGCTTATATGTCTTTACTTTGTATTCATTGTTGTGCAGTCAGTTTTCTGTTTGCCCGCGTTACAGTGATCCATACCTCAGAGACCACAAGCCGTCAGCCAATCAGAGTTGATGTTTCAAACATCATTTGGATGCTGAATTAGTCTTCTTTTTGATGCTCAGCGCTGTTTGACCTTGATGCATGAATGAAGTTGAAAACAGAGAAAACACAAGGGGAGGTGGAATTCCTGAATAGCACATGTTGGAGAATCAAATTTGGTAAACAGACAAAATGGGCAAAACAAAATGAAGCCTCTCAGCCATGTGGCGGTGCTACAATAACCTTTTCTCCACTCCTCATCTCCTCCTATGTTATGGCTATCAAAACAAATTTGGTTATATTCAAGCTCAGGGCCGAAACCACCATTTCAGCATTGGGGGGACAGATATGCCTGAACATTGAATTGCTAATATATTCCAGCAATATTTTTGGGAGGGACATTTTTGGAGTGCCTGAACATTGGGGGGGACTTGTACCTCTCAATGTGGGCATTACAGCCTTGTTCAAACTTATATTCCTAATGTCAATTGCTGTGTGGGTTTTGACTCCATTAATGGCCACTTGCGGCTAAATTCATTGGTATGATTATTATTATTTTAAGTTTGTATATAATAAGGAAAGAGGAAAGTTCCTTTGGTGATGAAACACCATCAAAGGAATATTTTTCTACTCATCAATATGTAATACATGCAGATCAAATGATGATGTCATGACTGGTTGTTCAGTTAATGACCTATTGCCACCTACATTTCCTAAAATGTTGATTTTTTTCAGTGTTGCAGGGTTTAAACAAGGACTTGGGCAGCTATTGAACTGGTGGTTTTCAGTGCCCCGTGCTAAAGCAATAACAGCAGCCTAGAAATGTCTTACTGCTCGAGTTTTTTCACTGGGCAGGGAGAAGTTTGTTGAGTCTGTAGTAATCCCATGCTGACACAGAGCGCTCTGCCTCGGTCCAGTCCCACAGCTGCTTCTCATCAGCAGAAAGGCCGGTCACATGCCCCTGAGACAGGCCATGCCGTGCCATGCCATGTCAAGTCAAGCCAACCTAGACCTGACCTGGCCCGAGCATCTGCTCCACATCTAACCGCTCACTAAACATTTCAGTTCCCGCACATCTTGAACATCCAGAACGGATCAGTGGATGCAACGTCATCCCTCAATTTAAGCTGACCTCATCCCATGTCAGCTCGTCCTTTTTCATCTTCTGTCCTCTTTTCAACTTTTTTTCCCATCTCATCTTATCTCATCCATTTCATTTGATCTCAGATCACCCTATTTTTTTCTGTTTGTATATTATTGCTATGACACATATCATTTGTTTATGCTTACTTCCAGTGATATTCTGCCTGGAGAATGCCACTTTTCAAGCCCCTTGAGGGTTTTTAGGCAATTCTCCTGCAGATTCCCCTGTTCATTTAATTTTGTATCTTTTATAACGTTTCTCATATGTGTAAATAAACAAACCAAACCAATCTCTTTTTATTTCATCTCTTCTCTTTCCACCTCTTCAATATTGTCTTCTCAATGCATCACACTCCTCATTTCATCTCCTCTCATCACAACTTTTCTAACCTCGTAATATCATCTGCTCTTTTCTTGAGTATTCTCATCTGTAAGATAATTTGAAAGAAATCTTAAGAAATTTTCATTGTGGTTGCAAAAAAATGAAACTTTCCAATTAGCACATATTTTGATATCAATACAGTGCATTTATGGTGAGGGTTGTAGGTCATTGTGTTTGTAGATGGTTTCTAAAGTGTTCTACCTATTTGCTAGGCTGTTGCTAGGTGGTTGCTAAGGTGTTGTAGGTGGTTGCCATATGTAGGCAGTTGATATGCTGTTCTAGGTGGTGGTTAGGGTGTTTTTGTGATGTTTCTGTGGTGTGCCATGTATTACAATGGTGTTCCTAGAGCATTTCTGCAGTGTATTAGGTGGTTGCAAGGGTGTTTTTAGGTATGTACGTATGTACCATGGCTGTGTCCAAAATGCCATAGTAACATGCAACAAAAATAACAACAAAATAGCAGGCTAGGTAAGACTTTTTAATACGTCTGAAATCTTGTTAATAATCAAGTGCTATGAGAATTTCATACTATTTTTGGTGAAATATTACACTATGCAAATTCTGGACACAATGCTGGCATAAGTATCCCACAGTTCAGTGCAGCAGTTTCCATGACAATAGTAACATCAACATCCTCTAAGCCAGGGCAAAGGGCCCTCAAAGAACGCATTTACTAAGAAAACCCCCCGTGCGCAACACGTACATGAGAGCATAACTAGGCTTCACAGAAGTGAAGGAAAGCCAAAAACACAAACTGCTGTCAGTTCACTCACATGCCAGTAGATGCTGGCACAGGTTACCATGGTTACACATCTTCTCCTGGCTTACAGAAAAAGACTTTCAGACGGAGTGTAGGTATGTGTTTATTGGGTGCTATGGTGTTCTGGGTGGTTGCTATGGTATTTCTAGGTGGTTGTCATGTTCTAGGTGGTTGCAAGGGTGTTGCTAAATGATTGCACTTCTAATCTTTTAGATGACAATCACACTGGTAAGTGCCACGTCAGGTCCGTAACACTTCCAGCTGAACTTGTTTCAACTTGAAACTGAAACATGGCGCTCATCTGTGTTCCTCCAGCCTTCAGACTTGACCAATCAAAACTGTCCAAACTGAATAAGGTGAAAGTTATAACACATCAGCAAAGTCTACAGAGGCAGCTCAAGTTGATAAGTCGCTTGTTGCCTGGCAACCAGGTGGAGCGATGGGTTGTGTCTGTTGAAACTGGCCAAGTGCTGCATTACACCTTGTTGCTGAGTCAGCAGTGCTGAGATTCTCATAATTGCAATGTTTTCTATTCTCGTGTCTCATCTTCCCTCCTCTCCTCTCCTTGGTATCTTCATACAACTGCTTATTTTTAGCTCCCTAATAAGGTGAGAGTGGATAAAAGCTTGCAGATGCATATGTTGATGTTACAAATTTCGAAACTCTTTCCGTCAGCTCCAGCTGTCGGGTCCTCAGCCCCTCAAGACTGTTGCCAGACTGTATGCCATGATGTTCAGATGATGGTCAGCAATCACTGAAAAATTACTTTTTGGCAAAGCTTCAATCCACAATTCAACCAACCACCGTACTTTTTATGAAAGAGTTCAATAAGATGAAAGAAGAAAAAGTCCCTAAAATCATGGTGTAATTTTATTTATTCTTTCTCCTAGAGCCATAGACAATTTCTGTGGTTTATGGAAACTTTCTGCTACAGTATGTTGAAAGCAGCCTATTCATCTAAGTTTGTTTTCATTTTGGTTAGATTTACAAGGCTTCATTAAACTCATAAACACTCTAAAGAAAAATAATCTGCTTAGCTTGAGTTCAAAGTTGTGCCAGTAAACACTGGCCAGAAAAAAAAGTCATGTGTTCCCTTAAATTAATGATGTTGGCGTAAGTAATGAATACTTTCCTTTTTTTGTGTATGTGTATGAACATGATTGCTTTTGATGCTCCTCATTAGAGCGTTTGTGTGCTTGGACGTTTCAGTAGATGTACAAACACCTTTACTCCTGTTAACAGATGCAAGTGTACACACCGTATAAATATATATTAGTGTATGTGGCAATTCATATGCATGCTTGCCTACAGAATATTAATGTATGTGTGTGTGTGTTCCAGTGGGGGAGATCCTGGTGCGGCTGGTGAATGGGTCAGGTCCTCATGAGGGTCGCGTGGAGGTTTACCACGAGCGCCGCTGGGGGACGGTGTGTGATGATGTCTGGGACAAAAAGGACGGAGACGTGGTCTGTAGGATGCTGGGATACCGAGGAGCCACCGAGGTTCATAAGACTGGACGCTTCGGACAAGGTACAAAAGAGCTGACACACGCATGCACACACACTCTCACACGCACACACATAAACACACAGCAGGGTTATGTCCTGTCTAATATCTAGCATCTAAAATGTGGCATCTTTGATAATTTACCGACTTTCAAACCTGCTTCTGTCCTCTTAAACAAACTGAGACTAATGACTGATGACTGACAAGATATTTTGGTCAGTGAGATAAATTATTATTTCTAGATCACAAAACTATCAGCGTGGAGAAGACATTAATCCTGAATTCACTTTATCACTCAAACACATTCCAAATACATTTCTAGGTCTTTTGCTTGTTTTTTGCTCTGCATTATCAAGATCAAATTTGATCTCATTTGGGCCACACTTCGCCCACAAGCAATGAATGGACATGATATTATCCACAAAGAAAAAACTTTAATATTAAACTTAAATATAACAATAGGAGTGCCAGTCAGCTGTTGAAGGTGAACCAAAGTATGTAAATCTTAAAGTACGCCAGATAGTCCTTCTTAAACCGCTTTTCATGATTCTTTTAACCAGCAAAAATGGCCTGCATGTGCACACTTCTGCCAACTCTTTTCGAGCACTTTATAACACATAACACTGCCATCCTGGGTTCAAACATGTTACTCCTGACACTGATTTGTGACCTGGCCAAGTTGAACTGAATCACCCCTTGCATAGTATAAAATGGTGGCCCTACTGCAGGACTTGAAACTGAACTTTGACCCCAAGTTGGGAAGAGTTTGAAATGGGACTTTTAGTTATTTTGTTGGGTCAGCTTACTCGCAAGCATTTAAAAGGAATATTATATGGTTTAAAGGGAATATTATAAGGATTATAGAACACTTAAACCACTATGCTTTCAAAATTATGGCATCATTACCTGATCAGTTTCAATAAATAGTTGTTCCTGCCACAGCACCTTGGTTAATACACTTCAGTATGCACATCATGACAATTTTGAAGCATATCCGGTGTTTTGCATTAGGCTGTAAACACAAGTTTATTGCCTTAAGCTTCTTAAGAGATCAGCGAGTGTATCTTGAACAATGTCAATAGCATCTCAACCACAGCATCTGCCAGCAGCACGTTCTCATTGTGAGATTGATGGAAGTCAATATAATTTTTCACATTTGTTTTAGCAACTGCTGTTTTTTTTTCTTAAAGAGTGTTATTAGTTGCACAGCGGTCTGAGGTGCTGCAGGGATTAATATTAAGTTTTTATGAGAAAAGCAGTGTAAGCCAGATGTCGTCAAGTAAGAATCTCAGAGGTCATATTCACCTCTCTCTCTCCTCTCTTTCCTTCTTTCAATTCATTCACCAATCACAATTACATCATTCAGAGCCTCCGTCCAGGCAGAGTTGTTACCAATACGTCTGGAAAATTGGTGAAAACACCCTTTGGTTCCAGGGGACAAACTCCAGACCATCAGCAGTGACTAACATCACTGTTGGCAGACCAGACAACATACCACAGTTATTCACAGGATTCAGTTTAGAAACACTTGAAAACAGCTTTTTTTCTGGTTCATCATATCTTTTAACCCTGACCCAGATTCGCTAAAGGTTTACGCAAGGACAATCATGCTATGCCCTTCAAATGACAATGCTACTTTTTAATTGTGTACTAACTTGTGTTCAAAATCGGGTCCATGAGAAGATCACAGGGGTTCCCCAACAACAAATAGATAAATTTAACTTTTTATGACATTTTCTGCAGGTTAGAACAACAAGGAAAGGTATAATAAGGTTATCAATTTTGATTAGTTTTGTAGTTGATCGCGATGCCAGTTTGATCATAGCTAGGCTGTCCCAAATTGTGTTGGGGGGACCGTGGTTTATTGTACATGTATTTTGGTGGTCCTTAACATTAAAAGGATTGGGAAGCCATAGTCTAGATTAGGTGATGTAAGTTAAGATTGCATCTTCTTGCACCAACACCTCCAAACATCAACTCGCCCAAAATTATTTTTGTAAGACATAAAAGATGCTTTGAGAGGTTGGAAGAGTTTGGCTGGTCAGAATGGCTGATATCGTCGCTTCATGATGTGTTGTGCTGCAGTTTCACACGGGATTTGCACAGTTTGTTTCCATCCTTGAATCTCAAATCAGAGAATAGCCCAATTATAAAGTGGCTTGAGGGTACCAAGGCTGCCAGCCTGGTAAATAAGTCTAACACCAAACAGTTTTACCATTTTATTTTTCCAGTTAGTGATGATGGGGCTGGGGTTTTTGAGGTTGTTTGTGCCATAACTTGATTTGCATACATTGTTCAGTGAACAAGATGAAAATTCTTAGCTCAAGCTCAACACATGCTCTCAGCTCAAGCAACTAAGGTGCAAAACATTCAGATTCAGATTTCTTTTGTCATTTTTATGCTCTACATAAAAACGAAAGTGTTTCACACATGCTACCAGTCAATGAATATGCTTCAGTGCAATATATCAATATAAATAAAAGCAATAAATCAAATATATGAGAGCAATAACAAATAAACTAAAAACTGTGAGGCTAAAAGAGAATAATCAATGAGTAAAGTGCAAATAGAAACAGTTCCATGTGTACCTGTTCTGATTTAGCAGTCTAATTGCTGTGGGAAAAACAACTGTTTAGCAGCCAAGTAGTCTGTGTTTTGATACTCCTGTATCTTTTCCCAGAATGCATTAGTGTGAGCAGGCAGGAGGAGGGCTGAGTGGAGTCCTTTTTGATGCTGTCTGATGCTGGCGATCAGATGCTGGCGATGTGTTGTGATTGCTATGTACCCTTTGATAAAGCTAGAGCAGTTAACATAATTTGCCATTTTGATTCTTATTTATGGGACGTGCAGCCTTTCACTCCTTCTTGGCCATCTCTTATCGAAGTGATTAAGTTTCTGAAGTCCCACCCTCCTCATGAAAACTTCCAATGTTGAAGTGCAGTTGCCTAGCAAACATTTTGGCATCACTTTATGACAGCATACACCAGTGTTTAATGTTTAATTTCATTGTCTATGGCTTTTACCTGCATCATCATCATTTTTTGTATATTAGTTGCTGTTTGTGAAGTTTGTGGTGGGTTCTGTCTTCCTTAATGCTTAAAACCCTTGTTCCTCCAGCTCAATCTTTTAAGCTGATCGTCTTGCAGGGGAATTCCAATGAATAGAGCAATAGTCCATTTCGGTTTACCTTGCATAAGTGAACTATTACTTCCATCTTTCATGGCTAGAAACAATAGGGCATGGATTGTCTGGCCCCATTAGCAGTGAGGAGAAACAGACACAAAGCCTCAAGGAGAATCAGTGACGAAAAGTGGCCTTCAACAGAGTCCAAGATTGTCTAATTTTCAACCTTTTCACAAGGTTGACGACAAAATAAGGCTCATTTTGGGGTTGCAACCAATTTAAACAACCAGCCTTTCAGTCTGCAACATTTGTCTCCTAAAAACTGACTGATTCTCCCCTTCAGCCTTTCCCTGGGCGGTGCCCTCAAATCCCACACAATGTGTTGATGGTCAGCTTATTTGTGCAAACTTTTGCATGGTGAATTTGGTGAAAGCGGATGAAGCCTGGCCAGCAAACGGTGCCATAAATGTGTGTTGAGATCCAGAGTAAACGGCTTAAAGGTCCGTGTCGATTAAAGTAAACCCTCAGGAGGCCCAGAGGAACAGCTGGGGTTCATGTACAACAACACTGAAGCTGGCTACCGCCCCGGCCCCACGTGCACGCTCCCCATGCACACCTCGTTTTCATCCTGTGCAAGCCTGCCTGGACACACGTGCGCTTTGTATTTCATGCTGATTTCAAGATGTCAGAGATCGAGCCTGTTGCACTTTTGTTATGTTACCTTTTAAGGCCAACCAAAGCAGTGTGAGACTGATTTTGGTCAGATTCCACACACATACTTTATATGTGAATGTTATTTCTTGACCAAGGCAATCATTTCCAGATAAAGGTGCTTCCTTCTGTCTTGTGGAGCTACTGACCCACTGAAGAAGTCTCTTGGATGAGAAGACAAGAATCCACAAACAAGCCCAGTTGCCCTTGATTCAACTCTCATTGAACTGCCATGACCCAGATAACTGAGAACCTTCACAGATTCAATTTAAGCGGCTTGCACCATCTCAAAAAAAAAAAAAAAAAAAAAAAAAATGCAACTCTTGGAAAAAACAAGGAATCCTTTTAATTTGTTGGCAAGACAGCAGTCAAATCTAAAGATATTAAATATACTAGTATTCAAAAAACTCATATTTTTTTAACTCTAGTTGGAGGCTCCAGTGTAGGTCTTAATGTGGTAGAAAACAGGCCGAGCTGAAACAGGCAGACCTGGAAACACACCAGTTCTTAAACCATGGCCAGTTCTCTGAAGGAACATATTACTCACAGGCACACAAACACACACACATACACATACACACACACAGATCTCTGGGTGCTGTTTCCATCAGCCCCGGTGCAGGACCAGCGCTCCAGTCCTGATGGTTGTAAAGTTCAAGGAGTCGAGTAAAGGATCTGGTGTTAAAGCAAGAAAAGGCATGTTTCATCCTCTGAGCATAAACTTAATGGAATAACAAAACACAAAGCCTCACTTACAAAGGCAGAAAAACTAATGTGTATTCCTACTGTTGAGGCTTTTTAAAGACGTTTTTCATTTGTATGATTGATCAAAGTTGTCTGTCTATACATCAGGCCCATGTCTTATGTGCTTGTGCTTTTGTGAACTCTCTCAAATGTACTTTTAAAGGAAACGCAGACGGTCTGATTTGCCAGTTTAGTGAATTATGCCACGAAATGGGGTTCTCATGCCAAAAACCTCACACTGCCTCAGGAGGATTATGCTGTAACTCTCTCACTGTTATCACTGTTTTGATATTGCACGTTGGATGTCAATCAAACCCATCCATTCATTTGTGAGGAGAATAGCATAAGTGAGCTCTCTCTGTTGTCAGAAACATTAGTATTTACAGTCTGAGTATACAGGAACGACTTAGCAAAGAGGTAAACGTGAATTGCAAAAGAGAAATTTTCCATGATATCCAGGTTCCTAAGATGTGATGTTTTGGAGGGCAGAGAGCATGGATGACCTTTAAAAATGAATAATTCAAAGTTCAATGCACATAATAAGATTGAAGTACATTTTTCTCCAGTCTGTGCTGCTTAATTTAATAAAATCAAGTCTGCCTCTTTTTTTTTTTTTTAAGGTAACTGGCAAGTGTAGTCAAACCAAAATACTCTAAAATATTAAAAGGATGGAATGTATTAATTCCATCATCCCTGGACCAAATCTGTTATGAACAATGAGATTTCAACTGTTAGACTCTGGTAATATGTGTCATTTTTTAAAATGGTCGTAATGTGGCTGTAATTTACTCTTAAGTCTACCTAATCTTTACAATGCCTTCAAATTATTACCAGTTGGAAGAAGGAAATTAAGTGAGAGATTAAGAGGATGTGAGACAGGCTGTCTGTGTGCACTTGGAAAACATAATGAATATCGAGGCAGACTCAATAAGGAGTTGTCTTTGCTTTGTTTGGTCCAGAGTTAACATAGTTTTGGCCCCATGAGCCTGCTGGCTTGATATTTGACAAGTATCTTTTGGAGCGCTTATATAGAAATAGCTTAAGTGACTTTGATTGTATTTTGACTTAATACTCTGCTTTACCTTGGGCTTCCTTTCATGTGACAGCGCTCTGACTTAAAATATTGTGGCTCTGTTGGCTGCATCTCCCTTGGAAAAAGTTTCTCAATCACATTTTACATACATCTCTTTCTGTCTCTCGCCCCTGTCAGTTCAGGTCAATTTCAATTTTTTACTGGAAAGAAAGTACAGAACAATACTGTCAACATATCAAGATTAAAAAAAAAAAAAAAAAAAAAAAAACCTTCATTTTCTCAGTGTGTGTGTCTTTGTATCCTGAAAATGGAGGCTTTGGGCTGCTGCATAATAAGCTTTTCTACCACATATTGACTGCCAATAATCCATGCCAAAGTAGTTTGTGTTGGTTTAAATGAACAAATCCTCTGAACAAAAACCAACAAGACTAAAAAGCAACCTTATTTTCCACTCTGAATTGTCTCTCCCACGGTCAGATATCTTCCTACTAGCGCCATGACTTGGTCGAATTTCCAGATGACAGCTCAGTACACCTCGATGATTTAGAGCAGAGCTGCAGAAGAGGTGGTAATCTCCCCAGTTACAAGACTGCAGATGCAGCTAAAGAGCCATTAGCGCTCGGTAGGCCTGTCTTCTCTCCCATGGAGGATAAATTAACAAATCTTGAATCTTTACATTCCTGTATCAGAGTCTGAACACTACCAAATGTTGCTCTATCACTATCTTATTCCCCACAGCTGAGCTCTTCAGCTATCTTAAAAAAACAAAGTTTCAAAATTGAAGGATTTTCATAAGCCTCCAGTGGATCAGTTTTTACTATCAGGAACTTAGTTTTTATAGCTAAACTGTGCTGCCAAAAGCTCTTACCAGCTGGAACTGTGTATTTGTTACCAGATACAATATCAACTTATCACAATTCTGTGAGAAAGCATCAGGATTTGTTGGAGCCTCGGAAATGCTCTCTTTTACACAAAAGCTCCGTCTTCTCCTAATGGTGAATGCTTCTTTAGACTTCACATTGAGGCTTTTTTCTGTATGAACAGTAACATCTCTCCATCTAATATCACTTTCCATCAGAGCACTGAAAACTGCCTTTATCAATTGAATTTCTGGGGACAAACCTCTCCCATGCATATGCTGGCATTCATGCTTCCCGTGCTTAATCACGACGACCACACGCCTGAAAAATTTCTTCCAGTGTTTCAGTGGCACTGGAGGAGAGTGTTGCCTCAAAATCCCCCCCAACAAGAAAACATAAAATACCAGAATCGTCCAGTGGTTCAGGTTCTGTAACTCGGTCAATCCTGGACGGAGGCATGTTTACATATCTGCATCTGTTTCGCTTCAAACTTCAGCTGGTCATCAGCCTCACACTCGATCCCCAAGGTAGCTAATGTGCTTCGTCATTCTGGCTGCAAATCCATCACCCTGATTGTGTCCTCTGTGTTGCCTCGTTCTCTGCAAGAAGAATGAACGAGCCATTAGAGGGAACGCTGACCTTGGAAAGTGCTTGATTTTTATTCTCTATTAAAGTGATAAAAGCTACAAGATCAGATTTGGTCTCATTTAGGCTGAGGTATAACTAAGCTTTGCCATCCCATGTTGACACCTATGTACCTGGATGCAGACTACAGGTTCACAAGGCTCTTCAAGGGTTTTGAAGAGGAAATTCATGAACAGCAATCCCTGATCAATCTCTACCCTCTTGGTCATGACTTCTCAGTCTCTCTGTTCCACCTCACACCCCATCTCTGTTCATTTCTCTCTCTCTGTGCAGGTACTGGTCTGATCTGGATGGATGATGTAGCCTGCATAGGGAATGAAGACACAATCCACCAGTGCAAGTTTTCCGGCTGGGGCAAAACCAACTGTGGCCACGTGGAGGATGCCGGTGTGACCTGCGCCACTTAACATCCGTGGTCCTGACACTGTTGCACCAGTGGACCATCTCCTCAAACACTGAGTGCCTTCCACACTAACAAGCTGCAAGGTGCACCTCTTGAGCTGGCTTGTTACCTACCACTTGACCCTCGGGTGTCATATTAGCGGTACGCTGCCTTTTTACCTGCAAAAAGCGCCACCCCACCTGGCAAACCACCGTCTTGTCCGTGAAGAGCGCCACCAAATCTGCTGCCTTTTCAGAGGTTTACCACTAAACATGTGACCATTTTTTTTAACCTCGAGGCTATATCTTGGGGCCACTATAAATACATGTGTTTTGAATTCTGTATTCTTTGACCAACAAAATTTTGTTTTACATAAATAAGCCACACCAGATGAGCTAGTAAAAAGTGGGATGGTTGCATGATGGGAATTAGAGAGGTCCCCTGGTCTATATGAAGGGTCAGAGGTCAGCTTTCATAGCAGTAGAGTGAGGTCGCCCTCAGGGGCTAGTTTAGGCTCATTTTTGCTGTTTTAATCTCGAAGGCAGGGAAAGCTGATCCTCTGTCGGACATTAGGCACAACTTCATCCCTGAGCCCTTTCATCTGTCAGCTATCGTCTCCAAGTTGTTGAGGAGCCGGTTCAAAACGCCCACATAAGGAAACTGACAAGAACATTTGTTTGAGAAATTGATCTTTCATTTGTGAACAGCTGCTGTCCGCAGTATTATTGTATGAATGGCTTTTAAACAATGCTAAACATGCCATAGTGTTGCCTATACATATAGCCGACATTGCTTAACACTTCTTAAAAGAAACTGACATGAAAATGGAGTTGAAGGAAAAAACATTCTGTGACTAACAAAACTGTTTTGGTGAAGTTTATCAGTCACAACAGTTGGTCTGTTTGTTGACGGATGGAGCGATTAGGAAGGGGAGAGAACAGATGAGTATAAACAGATGGATGGATGGACCCCTGCCCCGTACGATTTATAACTCCACGTCTGTCAGCGTTTAGTGTCTCTGTCCGCACAGCCAAAAGTTGGGTTGTTTCAGCATAACCGCACACACACACATGCACGTACGCACACACACAGCACACCAACCACAATGGACATGTTTTTCTTTATAGTTTTATGCCTCTCTCAGTGGACCTTAATCTTTATGGCTGCAGTCAGCTCCACAAAAGCTGGTACTTCCCTTGTGTCCTCGCTCACTTCTCCTTCACAGACCTGAGCCAGCAGGCGACATCAAATCTCAGATCGCGATACAATAAAGGCAGTAAACGTTCTCTGTACCAAATCCTATTATATATTTGAAGTGTGGTTCAGAGGAAACATTGTGCAGTGCACTCCAAAAGTTGGCCAAATCCGAAAGCTCAAGTATGAATTTGCCCCTGAAGGCTGTAGTGGAAGTCCCTTACCCAATGTTATCCGTACTGAAATCTCTATGTTTGCTGGCCTCATTTAAACAAATCAAAAATGCCCTGGCCTACTTTCTCTTTACGAAAAAAAAGAGGAGTCTGCACAGCATTTACTGTATGTTGATCTTCTGAGACCGTGTTTCTTTATGTCCTTGTGAGAGGGAACAACTTTTTCGGATGGGAATTTGGCTTTTCATGGCAACACACCAAGAAATAACTGTTTCTACCTCATGGCCAAATGCAGAGGTGGTTGCTGAGGCTGATGCTCCGTTTATGTATGGAAACCATGACTCTGAGAGAAGACAAATTACAGAGACAAAATGGATAAAGCCAGTCTGGAAACACAGGGAGAATGAAGTGATAAAACAGACCCAGCGGACTGAGGTATCTAATCAGAAATGCAAGAAGGGGGAATAGGCTAGATTTAAAATTTAACAGGGAACGGTGGGTCGGTAAAATGTTTTTTTCCTTATACATTGTCTGCATTAGCAAGACCTGTCAAGGATGATTTATTCAATAGCTTGCACTCAAAAGCCAGAGTATAGGGTCTCATGTGTTTCATCTGAATCAGCAGATACATCCACTACTGACAACATCTTGTCAGAAATATTTTGAGTGAAGAATGTCATGATCATTTTGCACAACTGTATTGTCACGTGCATTTATGATTTCACATCACCAAATACAAAGAAACAGATTGATCGTTCCTATAAAGCGTGGCAGTGCCTGTTTTGGTAACAAGAAAGCTAGTGAGAAATCTTTCTTGTTTTGTCTTGACTTTTATTCTTAGGTACATATACCTCTGAGGAAAACTTATCAAATAGTTCACATGCATTGGAAACTGTTGTATAAATCAGTAATGCTCTTGAGGATATTTTTACCGTGACTTAAGCAACACCAACAGTGCTTGGCTGCACCTTGTGACTAATGCATCCCAGTCATAAGTCACTTATTATTATTGCTATAAAAACTGAACATGTGCACATATACAGTGCATGTCATCTTAAATTCTTAGAGCTGCACAAGGTACATTTTTTATTAACAAAAAATCTTATCGGGCTACTTCTGAAAATGCAGTGCAACAGAGAATCCATGCACCGATGACTGACATGCTGCCGATTCTCTCTGTTTGCCCCGAATTGATTTTAAGTGGCAGGAAAACATTGCACCACAGAGGAAGTGATGAATCAAGTGTGAAATACTTAAGTGCCTCAGCAGCAGTGAGCAAGAACTCTGTCCAGGAAAAGCTGGACTCGACCACTGGACTCTTCACCACCCCAACCCCGCTAATAAGAGCACATTTCGTTTATTGACATTACCCTACAGGATTTCTGGGTAATGAAATTCGCCAAACTTAAAAATAATCAAACATTTACCTCTTACTGCCTTTTGGCACCACCAGTGTGAATTATCATCCAAGTATGATCAGTGTGGGGAAGTTTGTTTTGGTACCAACAATTTGCTGAGTTCCAGAGTACCTCCTCATGTGTTGTCCCTGGACCACGGGGGACACGGGCAATAGGAACATAGAAGTAAGACAGGAGACAAATTAAAGGAAAAATCAACATAAAGTGTCTTAGTAAGGTGGTGGGCCACCAACAGCTTCAATGCTCGTTGGCTCCTTGGGAGGGATGGAGCTCCATTCTTGCAAAAGATAATGCACAGAGAGAGGGAGATGATGATAGGGTTGCAGTGCATAAAGTGCTCATTACAAAGACAAATGCACATTTGAGAGTTCAGTGATTCAAAAACCACAGGCACTGCTTTACAGAGATGTGGAAAAAAGTGATGTGGTCAGATGAGTCACCATATTCTGGACAAGTGGGCGAGTGCATGTGTGGCGTCCACCAAGAGGAGACAGGCCTGAATGCTGGACCCTGGACCCTCTGGACAGAGAGGGGATCAGCTGGCTCTGTTATGCTGTGGGGGGCAGTCTACTGGTACAGTTCGGCTCCCCTTGTCCCTTTAGAGGAAAAGCTCTCTAAAAAAAAACAATACAAAGTTACTCTGAGAGATCACCTTTATCCTGTGGTGGAACATTTCTGTCCTGATGTGACTGGTCTCCTCCAGGACGACACAGTCACAGCCTTCACAGTCACCAGATCTCAACCCAGTTGAGCAGCTGTATGGGAGATTTTGGACCGTGTTAGACAGCGCTCTCATCAAAATACCAAATGAGGGAATATCGTTTGAACGGCGCTCCATCACTCCAGCAGAGTCCCAGAGATTCAGTTAATCTATACCAAGGAGAGCTGAAGCTCTTCATGTGGCTCATAGTGACACCTTACAAAGACGCTTAATTTAGTTTTTTCCTTTAGTCACCCAACTATGCATTCAGTATATTAGCAGTACTGCCTAGTTGCACCAGTTTGTTTTGTAAAGCATTTGGTTAGTGTGCCATGAGGTGAATTTTCTGAATAGAGTGAAGTTCAGCATTCGGAAAAAAGAAAGCATATTCAGGGCCACAGGGCATAGAGTGGTAGAGGCTGTAAGTCCATGATAGGAAATAATACCATGCAACACACACACACTTGTACATGGCCTGGACTGTTTTTATCTACATTACCAAAGTGTAGCAGACAGCACAGCTGAGTGGTGGCCTGGCTTTGCTGTATGGTCCTGATCTCTCATTCATCTTGCGGAGGTTTCACAGTCAGGGGTTTGGCTATAGAGTTGCTACAGAAAAGCTCTCCCTTTCTAAAATAGCAGCCAAAGATAACACCCAGTGCTCCAGTGCTATATTTTCACTCTCCTCATTTGTCATCCCCTCTTTGAAAAAACAAAACGATCCTCTTTTTAACAGAGTTGCAAACAAAATATAATTGATGGTCATTCCTCTGAAACATTTCCTCACAAAACAGATAATTATTTACACAGGTTTTTTTTTTTTTTTTTTTTTTTTTGTAGAAACATGGATTCTGATGTAGAATTACTTATGATTTCACAGTAACTGGATACCAATATGGTGCAATGCAATGTTAACCAGTAGTGTGTTTTGATAGCAATATATAGAAACCCAGATAATACAGCTATGAAGGTGTGACAATTTTATCCTCCTTTTCTCTTTGGCATGAAAGAAAGCAAGACACAGTCTACGAGAGAAGCAAACGTGGTGTTAAAAAGGTTGGAAATTATTACTTTTTGAATGTCCAACAGCAATTGGTTGGTCTGCAGGTCTATCATCTCGCTGTTCTCACTATCTTTAAGTCAGGGTCAGAGGTGAGGGGCAGAGCTGTTGTTGCAGTACGAATAATCTCATTGGTTGAGTTGGTTCAGTCTTTACTCCAAAGTGCACTTAGAACTGTGGTCAAATATAAATAAAAATTTAAACGGTAATGTTTAAACAGTCAAACCTCAATGTAGTTTCTGTTTCTTTTTACATTGAGAATACACTGCACATCCGTGAAAAATTAAAGACACTTTATTTTCAAATATAACAATAACAATGCTTGATAAATGCCTTCAGAAGTATAAAATGACAAATGCCAGGGAGCAGCAATATTCACTGCAGCCACAACCCACATGGCAATGGTCTGCTCCAGCTGCTCCACCATGTTTGTTCCAACCTGTCAAAAAAGCTAAAGAGAAGAAATGATTAAAGCTGGTGCTGACAAATAAAATAATGTTGGTGCCTTGGCTGCCTTGAGAAATCCATGCTTAAAGACAGAAGGTCAGTGAAAGACTTTTTTTGCCCCTGTCCACACTGGTCTTGAGGGACGAAAATGGCAAACTGTTCAAACATCAGTGGTTTGATTCTAGACAACAATTACTCCGCGGGTTGCTGATCATAATGCAGCCGCTAAGCCAACATTGTGCTTGAGTGAAATGACCCAATACAGAAAAAAACAATGCAAATATACGATCACCAAGGCTTAAAACTGTGACTCTTTAACTTAGCCGATGAGATTGTTTTGGCCTCCATTGAAAGTCTGCCTCCAGGTAATCTCCGTAAAACTAAAACTCCAATCTACCAGTAAATGGTGACTGCAAGAAGTGAGATTAGCATGTACCAAATTTAAAAGAAGCATGTTGGCCTTTGATCAAGATGACACACACCAGCTTGCAAATGCCAATCCCTCCACCTGATACTCTTCACAAAGCTTCATGCATTCTGAACAGTGTTCCCTCCTGGCTGAGTTGCAGCCTATCAGATGTCAGCATGATAAAATTTGCTGTGATGTGACTGCCTAGGTCACGGTGGGATCCCGTGACCTCACGTCGGAGCTTTGCAATGCCTCCTTTGAAAGTGAGAACACCGCATTGCAAGGCAAACTAAATCAAGTGCACTTAACCACTTCAGTATGTACTTTTTTTTTTTTTTTTTTTTTTTTACCTAGGACTGATTTTTAAAATTGTTTTGTTTGTTTTTAATGTATAATTGATTGTATGTCATTCAGATAACACAGACTTTTCCATGCAACTTTGGGCAAAAGGCTCTAAGCACCTCTATATATCTTTTTTACATTGTGCTGGTCATAACATTTATAAAGGCAATGCTTGGAGTTGCAAAGTAAATGTATAAATCAAACATGAATATGTCAAGAAACTACTTGATACAGTATTTCACATTTGCTTAAAAATACACAAAACTCTTTACTTGATACATTTTGTTGATTTGTACCACTTAAATGCTGTATATGCACTGTTGAAACAATAAAGTGTAGATTTGTTTAAACAGGTGGGCTTGGTTATTCCTGATAACACTGAAGCGAACAGAGAGCGCTGGATTGAAAACAGTTTGCTAACTCAGATGTCAACTGAGCAGGTGAGGAGAGAGACAAAGTTGACGTGGTGTGAGTGTGTGTGTGTGTGTGTGTGTGTGTGTTATTCACATGATCACTAGTGCTCACATGTACAAATGTGCACACCGCCGTGCATGTAGGTGCCTTGATTGACAGGTCTGAGCAGTAATTACATGTATGAATGTTTCCACATGTTGGGAAGCGGATATAGAAATGATTGGCTAAAAAATCACCTGATCTCCAACACACATGTCCAACAGTCAGAACAAAGACTGTAAGCCGGTGTGACCGCGTGTAACTCAGGTCAGCGTGGTTTCACTTATCCTGCTGGAAGGTAAGGCTTTGCTGTTCTTCACGAGGTACAGTAAAATGCATAGTTACTTAGGTTGAACTCCTATAACACACATGCAAATGGTTAAAATGGACGGATGGCTTTGTGTGCAATTCCAAAACCACAAAGAGACACACATTTGACCCCCATTTGGTAAGTTTCAGTCTGCTGATGTTCACTAATGAACTGTGGAGCTGTCTACACTGAGATAATAGCAGTGAGTGTGAAACCTATGACAAGAATAGTCTCTAATTGGCATCAGTCCTGTTTCATTAAATGCTAGTGAAATTAAATGGTTCCTCTTGTTGCTGGGATCACCTGAAATGTGTTCAAGGTCTCCTGAAACCCCTTCAAGGTCCCATAGAGTCTAGGAGACCTTAGGGTCTTTGTGTCCAGGGGTTTTTCATGGGGTTCAAGGCCTTGGACCTCTGAAACCCGCTTAATGACATCCAGAATTTGCTCCAAGATACCTGGAAGACCCACAAGGTCCACTAGAGGCCCTCTATGTCCTATGGAACAACCTCAAGGGCCCCTAGATCCCCTGTCAAGGTCCACCAGAACCCAGTCAAAGTCCCCCAGACCTCTCTCAAGGACACCTGGGTATCCCAAAACCCTGCTTTGACAAACACAGAAAAAGAAGGAGGGATGGAGAACAGGAAGCAGAGTGAGCAGAAGAAAAACGGTAAATTTGGCTGTTGATTTCAAATATCAACAGTCTTTCTCTAGAATTGCTGACTCCACCTTTAAGGTTAAGCAGTTTTCATTCCTTTTTCATCCTATTAGGACCATTTCCAGGGTCTGTTGATGCAAGCAAGCATGCAAGGAAGCAAGAAAGAAAGAACAAACAACCAAAGAAAGACAGAAAGAAAGAAGGAATCCACACATTTAAATTGTATAATAAAAACACAATTTTCCCAAAACTATGCTGATAAATATTTGGCCCCATTATTTTGTACACACTCCCATTTCTTTGTGGTCTAGTATTCATTTCTGCTCAACATCAACTCCATATGATGGAGACTCCCCTCCCTTTATCTGTTGTGCTGCTTGTTAAAATTGGGCTTTTATTGGCTTTCAACACAGATCTATACTCAAAGAGACGTTTTTGTTCTTGTGTTGTGCATGCAGGAGCAGGGAGTCCAAAGATCGATTGCAGGCCTGCCTGTTTGCACTAAAAGAAAATCTAAGTTGTTGGCTGCACTTGGGCTTGGTCCCATATGTAAAACAGCCAGACTTTCTCCAGTGTAACAAGTGCCAGAGAAAGAACCAAAGAGACATATATCAACGACTCCTGACAGGGACTTCCTGCATGGTCCTCCACTTCAAGTATCACTGTGTTGGTGGATCCTAAAAAAACTGAAATATCAAGATGTAAGGCTCCTCAATATAGTTTTTAGAGGGTTTAATTCAATAAAAGAAATGCATTTAAAGACTAATTTCAATAAACGCTGGTTTGAGGTATTGACAGATAATTACATTCAGCAATATTAACTGAGGCAGCGATAGTAATGAAACAAGAAAATACTATGAACTGTGTAGTTTCACCAAAAGATGCAAATGGGACTGTCACCTGCAGCTGATGGTAAGTTGGTCCCAGGTGCAGGGACTAACTTACCATCAGCAGGTTTTGTTTCAGTTGCATCTGCTTTAATAAAAACAACTGGACCTTGTGTCCCTTAACCACAAACGTCTTGGTGGCCTGCCAATTCATAATTTCACAACTTTCATTATGTATGTTCAATCAGAAAAAGAACAGACTTAAAGAAAAAAATGTTCTTTAGGCTGATCGTAAATTTAATTCTATGCAGCGCTGCAAAGGCTTTGTTGAACCTGCAGAGGAAGGAAGAGGAACCATGGGAGTTATGAGGACATGTGGTATCCATACAGCATGGGCATGTTACATAACATCATGCAAACATACATGAAGGCCTGCACACACACACACACACACGCACACAGATGAGAATTTTAGTACAGCCAAAAAAAACTTTCATTAGACGAACGCTCCAACCAGCGAACCAGAATATATCAAAGACCAAAACACCACATATTACCACCGTGACCTTTTGATAGTTTCACACTCATTGTCATAGAGCATAAAGCTGTCACAACTACTCCCACTAACAATAGCAGGCCCTGTTGATTTACACTTATTTTTGCCATTGAATTCATGTGTGAAATGTTGAAATTTGCTCGTCATTTGACTGCAGCAATAATCATGTCTGTGCCTCCCATCCCTCTTATTAGCTGTTTCTTTGTGGTCTGACCAGAGAGTAACCCACCCTCATTCTTACAGTACCCACCACAACATGTGGCAGCAGAGCCCACAAACATGAGCTCATTTCCCTCCAGGGGAACGAGGAATGGCAAGAGAAAGAGAACGAGGGAGGGAAAGCAATAGTCCCAGTCTTCCATGCATGTCCATTTGTCATGTAACCACATCCCCGCTCCTCTTCTTCATAATGAAACAGTTATGCCTCCATACAATGAGGAGCCCAGAGTGGGACCATCTGCTGCGCGTTGATGCAGATAACACAAAAGTGGGATCACGAAAGACGAGGTCAAGGTCAAATTTACCGATGCGAGCGAGGAAATTCTTCTGGACAACCCACTGACATAAAAATGTACCAGAACAGGAAAATGCAATAACTGAAATACCACAGATCTGTTCCCAAACTCATACGTTCTCCACCACATGCACTGAGGGCGGGTAGATACACCAGTGCTCTATTTGCACGACTACCGCTGCACTCTGACCAGCTGGTGTGTGTATCTACATTAATCTATACTGGTTTGACCTGTTTTATGTGGTGAGTGGTGAGAAACCTGAGGTCCACCGTAATTACCACAGTGGTTTTGCAAAATGTTTTAATGATTATTGGTCAACAAGTCTGACTGCTTGATAGTTGAATGTGTACAGAGTCTCATTGTTCAGCACTGAATGACTTTGAGGTTCTACGTGGTTCTACATGGTTCTATGGGTTTCTATTCCAGGTGACATGAGTGGTTTCTGCATTCTCCTGTTGACTGACCCGGCCTGCTTCAGTAGGGTCTGTACTCCTGCATTTGCACACAATGATGAAGGCTGGACGGCCAAAAATATTGTGTATTGTCAATAAAATGCAAAAAAAAAAAAAAAAAAAAAAAAAAAAAAAAAGCTGGAGCTGCAGCCAGGTTTCTTAAATCGTACTTAGCCATGTAATAATAAAGGCTTTTCAATATTTTTTCAACAGAGCACTGAGCCTCGGATGTTTTTCAAGTATGCCTGTCATGTTCTACACAGGATGTTTATTTAAAAAGGAGACCAACTTCAATATATTCTCCAAATGATGAAGTAAATCTACTGAATGATATATCTCTGAGTGCAACCCTCTCTTCTTAATTATAAGTATGGCAGATTAAAATTTTTGCCACTTTCTAGTACCAGTATTACCAAATTTTTTCAGATGACATTTTGGTGAACTGTTTTGATTGCACAATAGCCAAAAGGACACAGGGGCGAGGGTTTAACCGCGTGATGACACTCTGGAACAACATGTTCACACAAGCCATAAAACCAATCCTAGGGATGACAACCAAACGATGAAACTGTCAAACTTAACAACTAAATGAAACCACCAGCCTCGCCTACACTGCATTTTACAGTGTGTGACACTGGGTCCACCTCCAGATTACCAAATACAGCAATAAGAGTTTGCTCAGCAGTTACAGTTTTTTCAATCCAAGAGCTGAAGCTAAAGTTTAACAGATTTTTTTTTTCCACAGCAGTCATTTGACATAACATAGCAGATAAACACAGGTGTTACTACTGAAATTACTTAAGGTTCTGTATCATTAAGACCAGAGTGAGCCAGCATGCACAACACCAGGACCCTGGCTCTGTTAGACCTAAATCGAATGGGACCCTCGTTAATGTAATGAGAGAAACCTGTGCTTACCCTGCTAATCATGTCAAAATGGCCGCTTTGTGTTGGATGACCAGGCGTCCCTTTTTTCAGGTGACAGTCCTCTGATTTGATGCTCTGTCTCCGGCTGGAGCAGTCGCTGGAAATGTCAAATGTCCCCGATTTGCTCCCAAAAATCTGGTCATTTTAGTTTGGTTGATTTGGTGTGTAGTCCATTGTCGTAAAGTGATAGTTTGGGTTCTTCGCCATATAGTGGTATTTGCTACTCCATAAAAGAGTGATAGATCTTACAAGTTTGACCTCTTGTTGCAGGAATGATTGGTTCAACAGCAGTATGGAGTTGCAAATACCACCAAAAATACATTTTGTCATTTGACGATGAGGTGATTTGACGAGGTCATCCTGTTGTAGTCTTACCTGTCTCCATCAACTCTAATAACTGATGTGTATTCTTTTGTGAAGGTCAAATCATCAGAAATGTACATGTGAAAAAGTCAACAGCATCAGCTTAATCCAAACACAATATGACATAACTCACAGTCCTCAGGGCAGAAGAGTTTTGCTGGCTATTATGTCCTGCCAAAGAACACCAGCAAACTTATCTGTGCTCATGTAATTCATATTAAGACCTATGTACAGATACAGTCCAGTGTTCTTGACATCTACACCTCACTGTGGATAAGCCCTTGTGTGAATGTTATTGAACACAGCCATTATTTCTGGCATTTTCCAAAAACCCATTTATAATTTCCCCAGTGATTTTGGATTACACCAAAATACACAAAGCCTTTGACCAAAGAAGTAAATGTTTGTGCCAGGAAATAGCAGGTCTCATGGGAAAAGTCTTTATTTTCAGAAACACTACACAAACCCAGTTAGTTTGGCAGTGATATACTTATGGTTAAACCGCCATGCTTATTGCCTTCAATGGAATTACAAAAACTTCCTAAAACCCAAGTAGCCTACATAGTTTGCAATAGTATTAAATTATCATTTTGTGTTGACGCGCTCATACAGTGATAAAGGACATTACTACTACAGCCCAATATCATGTACAAGTCACACAAGCTGCAAAAACCTCAGAGTTACTGGCTTCACTGGAGTACACTGTTGAAACAGGTTGTTGCACTTATCCTCATCAGGAAAAAAAAAAACGCTCAAATAAATGAGCACACAAATTATGTATGAGCTATTATGGGTCAAAAGTATTATAAACACACACACACACACACACACACACAGAGAGAGAGAGAGAGAGAGAGAGAGAGAGAGAGAGAGAGAGAGAGAGAGAGAGAGAGAGAGAGAGAGAGAGAGAGAGAGAGAGAGAGAGAGAGAGAGAGAGAGACGCGACTGACCCCTGCAGGTAGAGAGCTGAATTGCGCCTTTAAAAAGCATTGAAACTCAAGGGTATGTTTTATTACTACAACATTTATACATGTACTTCTTAATTAAGTGTACCTTCTTCTTTTTACATACTTTGTGCTGTATACGATTTACAGCGTGCAACAACAAGGAGTCAATAGTCGACATCCTACCGGACCACCTGTACCATGTCATTCGCATTTGAAAACTCCGTCCAGTTTGTACCTCCGCGGCATCCGTACATTCTGCAGCTACGTAAACACCGGTTTGAAAGCTCGGCGCGGTTGGACTTGGTCGGTTTTGTTGTGATTTATACCCAGAAAGACCGAGGGGACAGGTAAATTGTTATATAACTGAGCTACTGTCTCAAAACACCTGTACACAAATAATTAACAGTCAACCATCGACATTTTAAGTGATGCGCTCGCGCCTCGACTGTTGTAGACGTTCCCAGGCAAGCGAGTTACAGCTAACCGTCAGTTAGCAGTTAATTTAGCGGACTGACTCTTTGTTAGCATAATTAGCCAGCCATACTTTTGGTTAATTACTCAGCTAATGTCAGTTACTCATGAAATTTGCGTCCTTGGTGCAATTACCAAACACTGGCAAGAGTTTTTAGCGTTATGTGATGACTGAAAGTAGTTTATCTTATTGTCAGCACTTGGCTATACCCAGCTTGGTGTCGCAGCCATTCGCCGTGGTTTATTCTGGTGGTTGTCTTCTCTTTAAACTTTCAGTGAAACAATGGATTCTCCTGCCACAAACAGCGACGAGGGCGTATTCAAGACCCCTAAACCGGTCCGGGTGAGGAGCTCCCAGTCCGGAAGCTCCGGTGGGACTCCCGTTAACATCCCGGCATCACCTTTCATGAAAAAGCTTGGCTGTGGAACTGGAGTGAACGTTTACCTCATGAACAGGTGTGCAGGCATTTTGATAAATATAAATAAATAAATAAACGTCTGATAGAGTCTCACTTCACCTGTCACGTCTCCCCTGTCTCCTGCATGGAGAGAACAGGACACCAAACGCTATAAATTTCAGGGTATCCGCGGGGTCTTGAAAAGTATTAAAAGGTGATAAATCAATTTTGGGAAAATTAAGACCCTTAAAAAGTATTAAAAAGTCTTATCACGACTTTACAAAGTCTTAAATTTTGAAAGCATTTTTTTTCTGAATTAGCTGTCCAAGAGTTTGAGTCCCAAAAACATCGTAAAAGTGGGTGAATTTATTCATTTTTATTAAAAAACAAAGATGAACAGGTACATAAAAAAGTAGGCTATTGTGGGTGCGTTTGTAAATTGTCTCTGAGAGCGCCAGAGCGAGCGGGCGGGCGGGCGGGTGGAAATTCAGAAGCACAAAGTACGCTCTGTTGCATCATAGTGGTCTGTAGTCTTTATCACAAACTAAAACTGTTCAGTTAAAAATATCACTGATGTAAATGGTTACAGCTTGAAGTGGTGGTGAGGTATTAAAAAATATTGAGAAGGTCTTGAAAAAGTCTTAAAAATGTATTAAAATTAACTTCAAGATCCCTGTATATACCCTGAATTTGACTTGTTTAATGTTCTTCTACAAACATGTACACTTGGAGGAAATCCACCCATTAATTTGGCATATAAATAATCCCCAAGCAACATCTCATTTCAGAACTTTTACAGTAGTTGAGTCTGGTACCTGTTGCCCCCCACAATAAATCTTAATGACTGAGGGAGGCAAACCGACTCCAAAAAGTGAAATTTTAAGAGAATCAAGTATTGCAGAGTGTGCTGGGTGCATGCAGAATTGAACAGAGTCCTAACTATCTATGAAAGATTTTAAGTCCTGCTCTGTGAAGTATGTGCATTTGTCAGTGTAACACACAAGGCTGCATTAGACTGCCAGATGTTTCAGTAGAGAGGGTGACAACATCAATGTGTCACAGCCATTACTTTGCTTTTGTGCAGCTGATGCTGAGCTTCTACACTTTCAATATGTAATACTCCTTGATAAAGACCCAGAAAACCCAACTTTGACAAAGAATGATTAAACAAAATGTCTTCCAGGGTGGGCAAACTGAACTCATCACCGTGGGCTGTCAAGAAGATCAACAGTAAATGTGCTGCCAAGCAGGTGAAGGTTTACCAGCAGCGACTCAACGCAGAGGCAAAGATCCTGAAGGGAATCAAGCACCCAAATATTGTTGGTGAGAGAATATGCCTTTTGTCATATAGCGTTTGAACATTTATACAATGCTCAGTGGCAGTGTAATAGTAAATTTATAACACCAGCTGCATCCCTACATGAGATGTTTACTCTGTAACATGGCGGGGTCGAAAACCACCACCAGCAGGGTAGAGCCTTACGATGGGCGATGCCTTCATCACTGGCTGACTGTCCTTGAATAAGACAGTGACTCCTCACTTGATTTAGGAAATGTGTTTACTTATCCTGTCTGTATTTCAGAGGAGTATTCCAGGAATCAAATTTTAAAAATCTCCATGACATTGTAATGTGCTAACTAATGTGATGTTGGTCTATTGATAGAAAGGTAGATGATGTGATGGTATTTATTCCTCAGAATCACCATTATATTTCAAAGTCATGGGGAGTTTTCAGTAATGCAGATTAACAGAAACTGATGATAAATCAATGGCCACCTGGCACTATTGAGTCTCGTTTATTCATTTTTGTCTCATTCACATTGTATGAAGAAATTCATTACTAGTTGCCTTTATTCCAGACTATCAGGGAGGGAAGCTGACTTTTTCTGTCTCCCTACGGTTGTTAGTGGATTCCAGAATTCACTGTTCATGCCTGTATTACCTTTTGGGGAAAAAATAATAATAATCCAAGCAATATGTACTTTGCTGGTTAGCTAAAGTGGTTGACAGTGAGGGTTTAGGTACAAAAGCAGTGTACATCTGAGTCTGGTATTGAATTCGTCGTGGATTAGTGGATAGTGTTATAGTGTAACACACTGAATGCTTTATTTCCCTGTCCCCACAATTCACATCAGTCTACAAATCTCCAACTGATTTCAGTTTTGATTTCATTATGCGTGACGAGTAATGTTCCTGATGCCATGTTAATACTCTTCCATTTGTGATTCTGTGTTGAATTTCTCCTTTATTCTACCCCTTCATGTCTTAACCAGGTTTTCGTGCCTTCACCACGGCCAAAGATGGCTCCAAGTGTCTGGCCATGGAGTACGGAGGAGAGCAGTCACTCAACGATCTGATAGAGATGAGGAGAGAGGAAGGCCTCAAGGCTTTCCCTCCTGCCACCATAGAGAAAGTGGCGCTGCATGTGGCTCGAGGCCTGCAGGTAAGCTCTTTTTCTTTCTTTCTTTTTTTTTTTTTAAACCTAGTATTAATGTATCACATGTGCACATTGTATCCAGATATGATTTTTACTGGATCACACGTATAACTGGGATTAAAGGTGCCTCTGGTTTACCTGTTTAAGTTTGATTTGTCTCCCCTTTCCAAAACACACTGCTGTGCACAATCACCGCCTCTTGGTAGACCCTTTAAAATGAAAAGTGAGCAGCTCCTCGCCTCACTTGTTAACCAGTTGTTAACCACCACAATGTATTTTTGACTTTTATGTTACTGTCTGAGCTGCCTGCTGCCAGTTTTATGTGTTTGCAGATTTGCGTGCAGAAGTTTACTTTTGTTTGCTTGCTCTCTGTTTTTGGACTGAGCACTTAATGCCATAGCACACACAGCCACTTTTCAAATTTCAGTTGTTCTACCATGAGCGTGACCCATTCATTGGCCTGCTACATCATTATTTATTCCATAAATTTATTTCCATCTCTTTCACATGTCTTTTAACAATAACAAAATGACAGTCAATCTAAATAAATCTACATTAAAATAATTGATTGGAAACCTCGCCACAATGATCTGTGTGTTCTCATATTTGACTGGTTTTATTGTTGAAAATTTTTTAAATTAAGTTTTCAGCCCCCCCGGATTTGTCTTCCTCTGTGATAAAGCAGATGCCTTTGCCTCTATAAACAGCTTTTCAACACATATGCATGTGTTGAAAAGCTGTAGATCATGTAGATCCCATGTACATCAAGTGCAAATATGATCAATTCTCCCATGTTGTCCACTGTTTTATTCTTTCACAAGTTATCAAACATAATGAGTATAGAACGAGAAAGGAAGTTATTTTAGATTCATAATATAATTGTAATAAAATACACTTGCGCAACAACAGAGAAACACCTATTCAGAATATTTAGTGGTTTTCTCCATTCCAGATGACTTTTGTCTTTTCTTTCAGTGTAGACCATCATTTAAGTTGAGTTAGAAATAGCTATTGCATTACAAGGCAAAATGAACTCAAAAGGATGTTGTTTAGAACTGGTTGCCACACGTTTTGTTTGTTGCTTTGCCCAGTACCTTCACAATGAGAAGAAGCTGCTCCACGGCGACATGAAGTCATGTAACGTGGTCATAAAGGGCGACTTCGAGACAGTGAAGATCTGTGATGTGGGAGTGTCTCTCCAGCTGGATGAGAATATGAGAGGTAGGTGGGGCTGTCAGTCATGGTGTGCATCATGACCCTCCATGCCAATAGTTCAACATATCAAGTCAAATATAGTACATCTAGTGTATAAATAGTAATTCAGAATTGGGAGAAAAGGAGTTAAAAAGTTCAGAGTTTGTTCACAAGTGTGGAAAGTCTGGAAACACATTGAAAATTTTATGGATTACACATCCCTAAAAGTATGGTATTTGTACAAATAGTTCTGGAAAGAAGTACATGTAAGGGAGTTATTGTTTAGACTACTTCATAGACTACTAGAATGTTTAAAGGTGAGCAACGTAGAGCTGCTGAGGGTTGATTTAAGTGTGTACGTTTAGACTCAGCTGATGGAAAACCTGGAGTAATTTGATGATTGACTCTGCATGGTTCTTGACTCCTTGAATAATTCCCTGCTTATTCCACTTTTTTGTCTGTTGAGTGTAAGGCATCTTCACATAAATCAACCTTTGGCAGCTTTGCATCATTCAACATTAACTATGAAAAGCAACACAACTAAAGAGAGTTGCAGCTAAACTTATAAACTATATTCAGAACTGGATTGTTGTGTTTCCCTAAACATAAAAACAAAAAAGCTGCATTTTAACTCAAATTTCCACTTAACTGAATGTAGTAGGTCTGACTAAATGGTGTTGGTGGAGGAACCATGAATGCTTGAATAACATTTTAAATAACATTTTCTGGACCTGCTGCATGGGAAACTAAATCTGAGTTAGAGGCTTATTTATTTATTTATTTGGTTATTTGTTTATTTGACAGGGACAGTGCACATTAATAAACATCACTGTAAATGCGCCAGAGTTAGCCAAGAAGCTGTTTTTCATCTGTAGTCCCTGGGCAGATGTTACAGAGCCACAGTGATTTAGGTGACGATGTATGCTTACATTTTCCTGTTTGCACTCAAACATCTTGTGTCTTACACAGTCAGCCTCGGATGCATTTGTTGTAAATCGCTGTACGGAGTCATCAGAGAATAGTCTGAATTCTCTGGATTACATCTTTGTTTATGATGACCAAACTGATTAAATTGCCCAAAGATGGAGAAATAACTTTTGTGAACTCAGCATTCGAGTTATGTATACTTATAAAGACTGATACCAAAACTAATGTTTGAACTGGTGGTGAATATAAACTGGCAGCTCAGGTTAAGCTCTTTCCATAGACACTGTGTCAAACAAACTGATCAGAAAGCAAGTTTATTAAAGGCAGACAACACTGACTGCTGATTTTTTGAGTTTTAATTTGCAAACTGACATGTATTGGTCTAGCACGAATAAAGTGTGTGTGTGTGTGTGTGTGTGTGTGTGTGTGTGTATACATACAAGTGGAATTAATTATAGATGCAGACACACAGGATTGGCAGGGACGCAAAGGGTGGATATGGCTGCTAGCAGTGGAGTTACTTTGTGTCTCTGCCCAAACACAAACACATAAATTCTACAGCTTTGCTTTTTGTTATGCATACATGTCAGCTGGTGGGGGCCTCTCTTTTTTTTTTTTTAAAGCTTGATTGAAATTAAACGTAAACAAATTAATATTGATTTGTTTCAGTTTTTAAAAAAAAAAAAAAAAAAAAAAAAAAAAGGGGCCCATGAAGAATTTAAATGTTGGCAGCAGCATTGTTGAAAGACAACTGAAACACTGCCTATGTAACTGTCCAGCCTAACTTGAGATTGATTAATTATTTATGTGTTTTTTCTTTTGCGTCCTCAGTGTCAGACCCTAAGGCAGAGTACATTGGCACAGAGCCATGGAAGCCAAAGGAGACTCTAGAGGAGGGAGGGGAGATCACTGACAAAGCAGACATCTTCGCCTATGGCCTGACTCTGTGGGAGATGATGTCGCTGGCCATGCCTCATCTGGAGATGCTTGAGGATGAGGATGAAGGTCAGAAGCTCTGTGCTCACAGGAATGTTTTGAGGGAACTAATTGAACTTTGCGCTCCTTGGTTTCAGTGGCTTGTAAATTTCAGTGATTTAGGGATTGGGGTCATTCTCCTGTTTGACTCTGTGAGTCACTGGATAAGAGTGTTAACTCGCTGCATAAATGACAAGCTATATTTGGACAGGATTAGTTTTCAGTGTTAATGCAGGATAAAGTTAAGGTTCAGAGCTAAAAGGTCTCTGTAATCTTTCACTATAATGTCTACTACATTTACGCATTCATCGCACCAAAATGTAGCATCAGATATAATGTCTACAATTGATGATGATGTGCTCCAGAAAGCCAGCTTGGCTGCAAGCACCTCAAAAGGTTACAGCTGGACAAGAGGTGAGACTCTGGATCTGATCTTGATGTCTGAATTGTTGTCACAGAGGAATGCTCAAGTCCAAAAAAAACTAGTGCAGAAACAGAGCTTACAACAAATCCAGGGATGTCAGTTCAGACAGAACAAGTTTTATCCGAGGTTATTTTTACTGGGCATTTTACAGGACATAAAAAGGATGGGATTTATTCTTGCGCTGACATGCACATTCTGTAGGAAAAATGACTGACAGGGCAGATTGGACGTGACAGAAATTACAGACATGCTGTGGTAATCATTACATTACCCCACCTAGCTCTGAAACAAATCCCCTCTGAACAGGATTGAAAATATAATGAAGGCATGCAAATGATCAATGTGGCTTTTTGCTCAACTGTGCTGACTAAAGATTTTGAACTTTTGGACACTTCATTTTGACGTTTTCTAAGAAGTCTGTGAGCAACAGCAACATATGCATAACTTGTTCAATATGTCCTTGAAAAATTCTGTAAAATGATTTTCTTAAGGGTAGGAACCCTGTTACACTTTTGTTGTTTTCCATCATTTATCAATTCTGTTTGTTTCATTTAATTTTTGTGAGTTTGCACACTTCATATGAATCTCACCCCTGTGGATCAGATGAGTCTGAGGAGGAGAGTTTCGATGAAGATGCCTACTACGAGAGGCTGGGGACCAGGCCTGCGCTGGATGCCGAGGCTTTGGGTGACACCTACCGCAAGATGGTGGAGCTCTTCTGCCTCTGCACAGAGGAGGACCCCAGGAAGCGACCCTCAGCTGCCCAGATCGTCCAGGCTCTGGAGTCCAACACCGCCCTGGAGGAAACTCCCAGCGAGGTCATTGTTATTGACTGAGTCGCACACAGAGATATCATCTCTGCACAAGCTAGTTTCAGGATTTCTTTTTTCTTCCACCAGTGATTGATCTGGAGTGACATGAAAGCCCCGAGTCATTCTTATCAAATAAAAGTGACACTTCATTGATCCTCAGAGAAACTCTTTCTAACCACAAGAAGAGCACTTGGCATGTTTGACAACATGAATGAAAAAGTTGCTCTTACAGCTACAAGTAAAGAATGATTTGAGTGAGTTTCAAATTCAGTTTCAGTTATGTGGCACATTCCATACAACTGAATACAATGCAGTGCACTTCACAGCACATATTGAAAAGCATTTAAAGAAGAAAAAAAAAGGTTATCATCACTTTCCAGGCACTGAATTATTCGAAATTTACATGTCAAAAATTATTCTTTTAGATTAGCAGCCAGGAAACCTTTTTTTTTCTTGCATGTCTAGTATATTTTTTCCTTTACCAACTTAGACAGGCGATAGAAATGTTCTGAGAAAAGCCTGATCTTGAATTTGTGCTGCCCAGACATGGAAACACCACCTCAATCACTGGTAAAAATCTCATTTGACTTTGCGGTGAGCAGACGTTCACTGTAATTACTGTAATCTTCATCACTTTTTTTCCTGTCCCTTTCAGCAGCACATTACTCTCCTGTGTGTGTGTGTGTGTGTGTGTGTGTGTGTGTGTGTGTGTGTGTGTGTGTGTGTGTGTGTGTGTGTGTGTGTGTGTGTGTGTGTGTGTGTGTGCGCGCGCGCGCGCGCATGCGTGTTTGTGCGTACATAGGATTCCTACAGATTCTCTTCCTTTCCTCCATCTGGTTGTCAGTATGCTTACTTTCACTGTTATCCTTGTTGATGTTTTCTGTATGGCCATAAGTATGTATCTATCAATAACATAAATTACTTTAGCCTTGTTGCACGGTTATAACTGAAAATAAGCTCTTAGGTGCATATTTATATATTAAAAATGCACCAGTAGAGCCAGTGCCTCCCTCTTCGTTAATGTATACTATACATTACTGCTATACTTTAGTAAGTTATTAATACATTATCTTGGAATTGTAGGGTGAACAGGAAACTTGGTTTGCTGCAAACTAAAGTTTTTGAATTGAACAAAATAAGATGTTTTTTACATTTTTGAAAGTTCATTTATCTTCTTTGTCTCTGAATGATGTCTATTCTCTCCTGTGTGAATGTCTCTTCTTTTCTCTCAGTGCGATGTGAGTCTCCGCTTTCTGTATGAGTTATTTGATATGGGTCTGTATTGTATGACAAAACATGCACTGTACATGATTTTACAGAAATGCAATTAAAATATGTCAATGCAAATATTAGTAACACCAAATACATGTAATTATTATGTTGCAGTGCTTGGTACAGTTTTGATCAGTATTCATTTCATGATTACAGCTAATTTATTTAAAGGAACAATTTACTGCAAATGTACTGTTCTCCAAAAGTAACAAGCCCAAGATCTTTTAAGCAACAGTTTTCAGAAAGTATATAAAAAAGACTAGGTTCATAAAACAAAAGAACAGGTTTATTCAACATATTTACAAGACAGAGTGTATTTAAGCTTTAACTGCATCCATTTCTGAAAAAGTCAGGGTATTGGAAAATATTTTCCTTCCAACAAGTGTCCAGTAAACCTGGAGCTGGAAGTGAGAAAAATGTAGACAAACATCAACATTATGGTCTAGTAGGCATCCGGTTTCCTTTGTATTTCAATCAAGGTGAGATGCAACGTACAAAATTATCAAAAATGGCAATTCCCAGGATGCATTAGGGCACTCAGTCTGAAAGTGTATTGAGTGCTGTGAAATATTCAGCTACTGTAGCCCTGGACTTA
Source organism: Myripristis murdjan (assembly GCF_902150065.1). Lineage (NCBI taxonomy): Eukaryota > Metazoa > Chordata > Actinopteri > Holocentriformes > Holocentridae > Myripristis > Myripristis murdjan. Next base: position 14,481,043 of record NC_044003.1, read on the forward strand.
TCAAGCAGGATATGAAGACAACTGAAGCTTTAGTCATACAAATAATACTTAAAATTAGTCAACTCTGAGTGTGTGTAACATGTACATAATACAGAACCAGCCTGGTTTCACCCAGTATTTATAAAGCTAAACCTACTTTATCCTGAACAAACCTAGCACGTCACAACAGAGGCAAATGGTTATCAACACAAACACTGGCCCTCCATGAACAACCTGAACATTTACAGCTTTTCATATCGAAAAATGTGTTGTCAAACTCAGTCCAAATCTTAAGCCCCCCGTTTCCTTCATGCAATGAAATTGTAGACGAGGAAGGCTGGTGTGTTGCAGTACTTGGTGGCGAACAGTTTGCCGTCAGGTGTTGGGTCAGAGAATGCGATTTCCTCCTTGGTCAGGTGACTGCCGTACATGAAGGTGCTCCTAGAAAAAGGTGAAAATTCAGTGAGTGGGAGGAGTAGAGAGGGATACCATGCCCTTCTGTGTTAGATATAGTCTAAAAAAAAGTGTGTATTTAACATGGATAATCTACATATTAATAAAAACACAGCTATGTAATTGAGGATAATTTCAGTTACTTTCAACCTGAAATCTATTTTATTGTTTTTAGTATGATTTAGTATGACAGTATGATCACTGATTAGGTTAAGCATGTCATCCTTCACTTCTCTGTAGCTTCCATAGTTCCAGGTCACAGCGACCATACCTGTTTAATACACATGTATACAAGACCAAGACAAGCTGACAAACTTGAATTAAAAATGAACTGCAGGGAATCCTCCTAAATCCTTAAAGTTGCACATGTTGCAAAATTAGAGGTGATTTTAACAAGCAGCAGCTCATTGGCAAGCAGACTGCTGATGTGGCATTTTTTCGAGTTGGCAGCAGTTTTCAGTTTTTATCTACAAATCACCAAGTCATCACATCAACATGCCACATGTTATAGAAACGTTCATGCAACCAAACACACAAAAAACGAAGATATAACGGCTGTAGTATGTTTATGTCCGATTTGAGATTCATAAATACATATTATTTTGGATATAGGTTTTCCACCACTTAAAAATAAATAGAATATGTTCAAACAAAAGCAAAGTAAAAAGTAAATATTTTGTGTAAGTGTGTATATGTATATGATGACAGATTATTAAACTTAGTATTTAACATAGCATAGTGAAGTATACAGTGTACATATCCAGTGTGGTGTTGTACCTGACGGTGTCCAGCATGCGGGTGGCGATGCCCTGTCTTCTGGCCAGGCTGAAGACCCAGATGCGGCTGATCCCACACAGGGCTTTCTCTGGGACGGTGGAGCAGCACCAGGCCCGCTGCGGCTCCAAGAAGTTCTCCCTGTTCAGCTGCTTCTGCCCATCTGGCTGCTCCAGGACTCGATATGCCTGGAAGGAGCACAAAATATTCATCATTTGCGGGTCAGAGCGGTGTTGATGCACACCTGCAGTCCCAGTGGATATGTGGTCAAACTGTCACAATAACTAACAGAGCAGGCTTTTTTTTTTTTTTTTATTAAACAAAGCAAATCCAAAAGTCTCTACACTAAACTGTATTCTTGTTGTATTAACTAATTAAATTTCCCTGAATGGCAAAGGGTTTATATTCCACACAGAAACCCAACAAGAGTTAAAAGCCTTGGGCATGATATTACTGCAGCCTGTAGTTTATGCTACTCACTGGAGACTGACAGGACAACATATTGTATGTTGTGTACATTATGTATAAATCCTGAAGTTATTCAGTGCTATCATTTTGGACACTGTACATATATTCTGTAATTCATATTTTCATTCTTTTCCTTCATATATTACAGCTTAATACACTAGTGTAACTGGTGGTTACATTTCTAATTTGCTCTGTTCTAACCCTGTTGTATTTGCTGCAGCAGACTCAGTTTCCCCAAATGAAATCATTCATCTTACAAATCATAAATCAGGGCTGAACAATATGGTGGAGGAAAAAAAAAAAAATCATATTGCAGTTAATTTTACAGATATTCAACTGTGATATGTTTCATGATTTCAGTAGGTATGATCATTTTTGCATTATAATTTTCATTTTCACTAAAAAAGATGTTAAAATGATGGTGTGTTTTTTGCTGGGGTCTGCATAAAACAACATTCTCCTACATCTGGAAAATGCAATTTGTAGTCCAGGGCATCTCTGTAGCACTAAACTACTTTATTAAGTATATAGTAATAGTATAGATATTGCATTTGCCAAATTGTGATTTCAATAGTATTTCGATTAATTGTTCAGCTGCCAACCCTGATTATCCTCCTCTGTTTGGGTCTTTTTTCCCTGCCCCACCCAATCTGCCCCACCTGTCGTATGTGTTCGGCGATCAGGCAGCCCACCACCATGCGCTCTGTGTTGATGAACAGGAAGGTCTTGGCCTGTTTGGGGCAGCTCAGGGTCACCTGCTGGAAACCCAACTCGTTGTCTGCTACGCAGCGCACGTCCTCAGCCTGCAAACAAACAGGTTACTGCATGTTGCTGAGGGCCACTGGGCACTCGATAGGGAAACTCATTTTTAGTAGCTCTGTTGGAACAGAAAACCTATTTCCAGAGTTATATCAGCTTAGAATGCCTTGGGTCTTGGGACAACACAGAAAATACCCCATGATCCCATGTTGCCTTCTTAACAAACATCTCCATTTTAGAATAGTCCCACAGTCGTCAATGGCTGTGACTCACCTGACTCTTTCTATAGGCTTTGATGATGGTGTTTGCTGATGTTCAGTTGCTTTTGCATTGCAAGTTTGACTTTGTTGCAAGAAGTATACTGCTGCATTATTTCAGAACACACACACACACAGAGCATAAGCAAAAGTGCATCTAGAGTCCAGACCCACACCTTTTTGAGTGCATATTTGGGATCATCTGGCAGAACCAAGATGATTTTTCCATCCCAGAATTCGGCCACCACCCTCTCCTTCTTCCAGCCCTGCAGACACAACAGAGAGGAAGCTGCAGTTACAAACACAGCACAAACTATTGACAACCCTTGCAGAGTGTCTCTAGAAAACAATTTACTAATAAAAAAAAACAAAAAAGAAAGATACTATTCAAAAATAGCAATTTCATTTTTAAAAATGCTGTCATTCTGTGATGTCATTCCCTCTTATAGAGGGAATGACATCACATGAAAATGCAGAAATGCTGCTGTTAGTGAATTTCACAGGTAGAGTCACTATTGTTTTGAAGAGGACTGAAAAGTAAACTACACACCATTTTAATTCAATCTTTTTGTACCAAACTAATTTATCCATTAACCTATTCTAAGTAAGACTGGTGAATAAATAAGATTGTGGTGTGAACAGGCCAAACCTTAGTGTCACTACTGACAAACAGACTAAAATGAGGGACGCATTACCACAAATCTGATGCTGTCGAGGAAGCGCTGATGAAACTGGGTGTGTTGGAAGTTGTCTTCTGGGTTGTCAGCGCTGTACACCATCCCACAGGAGCTGCAGGTAGTCGCTCCAAACTGTTTCTGACCTGCATCCTGATGAAAACACAAAAGAGATTGTGGAGACTGAAAAACATATTTGTGCCACGTTGTCCTTGTTGACTATGTTTCACACAAAGAGGAACCTGCGATGACCTTACTGATTACCAAAACGGATTGGCACTTAATACATAAATAAGTGAGAGTAACATGACACAAATGATCGTAGGGAAACACTGAATACCTATAAATTCTGCCATGCACATGGTCAAATTTCAGTTAATCTACTACTGGCCAATACTGGTTTGACCAGTATTGGCCAGTATTGGCCAATATCATCAAAGCCAATGATTCAAATGCAAAATCATCAGTGTAGTGATATGTGTTGGGTAATAGTATGTAACAAATTTCCTTCAGCCCAGCTACATACAAAGACAATATTAACATACGATGATGAGCTGATCGTCATCCGGTTTCTCTTTCTTTCTGCGAACGCTGCGCTCCTTGGCTGCAGAGGAGTTGGGCTGCAGTGTTGCCACCAAGCCAGAGGGGGTGCTGCAGGACACAGGAGGCCGGAGAGCGGTCTTCTTCTGTAACCTGCAGGAAAACACACAGCAACACATTAATTAATTAAGTGACTGATTAAAAAAAAAAAGGCTACATGTAGCATTTTTGGCATCTGTTGCCAAATTAGCAAATAAGCTGTGTAATTACTGTAAACAAATGAGATAACAGGTAATCTCTCTCACACCAGTGGTTTTGTCAGTGTTAGTGTTTCAAAATGAATACTACTGTTTTTTGTTATAAACCCTGTTAGAGTTAGGGTTAGGGCTAACCCTAACCCTAAGATTTGCTGGAAAGGAAAAATATGCAAAGTGATTTTGCCATCGACTGTTGCCAAAAATTTGGAAACCTTTAGGTCTGCTCACACTAGAATAACGGTGGGATCTTTGCATTTTGGAAAGAAAATCAGATTTTTCTCCACATCTGACTAAATGGCACACAATGCCAAAAGCAGTGTTGGGTCTGCTACAGGCCATATCTTCAGTGATGGCCTGTTTTGTTTACAGTAATTATACTAAGGTCTCAAAATGAATATGATCAATGAACATGTGCTCTTACCTCTTGGAAGCAGAGCCAAAGATGGGATACACAGCTGCAGATTCTGAGGGAAAAAGGATAAAAAGCATTTATGGTTCTGATGATAATGCCAAGCACACAAATTTAGGGCACATTCAATACAAGCGTGTTTGAAACAATTTGGCTGATTAAAGTTCTTCAGTGACTCAGTGAAAAGTAATGCCGTTCAAATTTGGGTGGTACCAAGTAACCCTGAAAATGCTTGTGTTCCTCTTCCAAGAGAACAGCAGTGCAGATTATTACAAGTAAGAACATAATATAAACCAAGCATGGGTAAAAACTTGAAAATGTGACCACAAAAAGCTAAGTTCATGAGATGACAGACAACAAAATCTCTGTCCCATCAACAACACGCTGTGTACATGTGACTTTTGTGTACAAGCCCCAGTTCGCTTGTAATTGGGCAGTTTGAATCTAAATAAACCAAATACAAATATACAACAAAATAAACTTCCACATCCTTGGCAAAGAGAAACCAGGGGTGTGCATGTAAATGAAAATGAAAATGATAACCTTCAACATTAGATCTTCAATATCACTACATCAAGTTTTTATTTACCAGGGCTGTTATGAATTGTGTGTGTGTGTGTGTGTGTGTGTGTGTGTGTGTGTGTGTGTGTGTGTGTGTGTGTGTGCACCTTTGGGTGGGCTGGAAGCGGCACCGGAGGGGCTTATATCACTCAGGTCTAAGACGGGCTCACAGCCATCTTCTGTCAAAGAGTCATTCTGGAGACGAGAAAAGAGACCAACTACAACATCAGAAACACCAAAAACTATGATAATAGAATAATCAATAGTAGTTATTATTTTATTATTATTATTATTATTAAGCCATAAACCAGGGCTCTGACATTGATAAAATCAAAAATCACTATCTTTATTAGAATACACCCATGTCAAAATGCAAGGATGACTACTGTTGCTTTCTTAAGTTATTTACACACAGGACATTTTTGATCAACAGCCATTACTACGGACTATGGATACTATAGATAGAAGAGCTCTTTAAGATCCACAAGTTCTACTTCACACACAGAAATGAGCCTGAATCTGCACTTACTTACACACCAAACCACACACCTGATGCTGCTTTAAGCACCTAAGATCACTACAAGGTGTCTGCCTGTTTCATGCTTGTAATAAATTAAGGAAACTATGCTAAATAACAAAACACAAAACAGGGGAAAAAAAACACATGTGGGCCGGCAATTGAAATAAATTCTTTTTTAGACATTTAGAAAAAGACCTAAAGTCGAGATGCTCTGTACAAAAACAAACAAATAAACAAAAAAAAAAAAAAAAAACATGTGAGTGCATATAAACACACACCTGGGTGTTGACGGTTAAGGTTGTAGATGCAGGGCTCAGTGTTGGAGACCTCGTCAGCACGATCTTCAACTCTTTGGTCAACCCGTATTTTTCTGCCAACACCTTCGGAGACCTGGGGAGAGAGGGGGAAAATTATTGTTTATGTGGATCAATGAATGTCCCCAAAACTCATAAAACTGATAATAATAATACTAAATTATATCCCAAATAGGTAGAGCCTAATTTGATGTAAAAGGCTTCAATGTACAAATAGCCTGGTAAGCGAATCCAGTGCCGCCTGTAAAGCACCTGAATGGTTGTGGAGTTTCTGGTTGGTCAAATTCAGGGTCCATCCAGTCTGATGGGTCAAACCTGGCTCTCTGCTCAGTCCTGGGTTTCTCCTCTCCTCCCTGGTTCTGCTGGGTTGCACGCTGCCAGCGACAGCCAACACAATACAATCAACTTCACTTTCACATTTACATGTGCCTCAGACGCGTGTTCAAACATCACGTTCTGCTGCTCTTTTTTTCCCCAGGAGTGCCACTCTATGTCAGTCAACCTCTAACTGAATAAATACACGAACCTAATGTGAAATATAGAATTTCTGATTAAACATAGTCCATTAGAGTTAGTCTACATTTGCCTGAAACTGTCCAAAAGAAAATTAGAGCCACATGAAAATAAGAAAACTGAGAAATTTTAGATTTAAGTCACAATTCTGAGAATGAAGTCTGTAAACTAATTTTCCCCTCAGAACCGTGAGATTAACCTCCAAATTCACTTTTCTATTGTCATGTGACCCTAAACCTCTTCCCTAAACTGAGTCCTACCTCTGGGGTTAGTGTTGTCAGTCACAAATGTAAATCACTGATATCATACAGCCAGTTACTAACATGCAAAGCTGGTCAAATGGATCCTTTGCTCCCTTTTAAATCACACCACAGTCTGACAGCTGTTGTGAATTGGTTGGCTGTGTGTTAATCAGTTTTTCAGCTCTGTCATAAGACAATATAACTCTCTGGTTGCCTCAGACACTTGACTTGAGAGTTTTCAGCTCTTCAAAAATGACTGACAGCACGCCAAAAGTACAATGCAGAGGATGTGGCTGGAACTGCCTAACAGAGTTTTATTACCAACTACAGCGCAGCAGCACAGAAACAACAAGATCTTTCAGTGCTCAGTATATCAATCATGCTAAAAACACTGGTGATACCAGTGGATTAACAATACAAGCAATATGATAAGATAAAAATATATTAATCCTAAATACCTGAGTTTCTTCCTGCTGTTGGCTCTTCACAGGAGGCGGTTGGGATTTCTCCCTCTTTGCCTCCTGCAGGGCGTCTTTGCTTTTCCCCTGGGCCGGAGCCAGCCTGGTCTTTGGTGTGGATTTCTTATACATTGAAGTCGGCTTCTTCCCTGTGCCAAAGAAAGCAGCTCCCACAAAGATCTTAGGTTTGGGCTTGAGGCTGCTGAAAGTGATAGTGATTCCCTTTTTGGGCTCCGCTGGCTTGGCACTGGTGGTGGCGTTAGAAGTTGACGCTGGTTTAGCATCACCGCTGTTGTAAATGGAAAATGATTCATTCACACACTGATTACAAAACCAGAATACTAACACAAATATGAAATCAAAACAAAAATGAAAAAATAAGCACCAACTTTTGACCAAAAAAAAAAAAAAAAAAACTTTCAACTTGTGTGAGATACACAAAATGAAAAATGTGAAAAATCTAAAAATGAATACCCACAACGTGCAAAACAATTAAAATGTGTGCAAATTTCAGAAAGCCAAATTTTAATGTTAAGAAAGTTTCATGCTTAATGTTTTAATTTAAGACCAATGAAAACATAAATACATAAAAGTGACAAAACAGCCCTTTTTGATCAAACAGGTAATGAAATTTTAGATTATTTTAGGAGTTGTGAAGAAAACAAACCTATTACTAGGTCGGGTCAGTGTGATCGTTCTAGGAGATGCAGTGTGGGCTTTTAAGTCCTTCTTCAACCCATGATCAAACGCTGTGGCTGTCTTTCTTGGCTTTCTGCCTCCCACAACCTTCGTCGTCTTCTTTGCCTGTTTGCCCTGGGAAGGAGGGAGAGAAGGAAGAGGAGCAGGAGGCGGCCTGCTCTCCTTCAACATCTTCCTCTCCAGTGGAGTGAGGTAGAGGGCCTTCCGTTTGCTGTAGAAGGAGCCTGGGACAGTCACAGGTTTCACTGGAGAGGATTTACGGGGCGATTTAGCTGGTGAGCCTAAAGAGGGGAAGAAAGAGGAAAAAATGCACTTCTTAAATCACAGTCACTCTAAGAAAGAAATCTAGGTGATAACATCTAGGAGATAAGAAAACACTGTCAACACTGTTACAGTTTACCACCAACAATGAGTTTTCTTTCAATAAAAGCAGGGTAGAAACACTAAACAAAGTAGTAGATAAATAATGGTTACATCATATAGCCATGGTGCCAAAAACTCATTTTCATTTTAGGCTTTCTGCTATCCTGTACAGCCTGGAGAGACTTTTGTTTTCATCTTCTGAGCCTGGGTGTAGTTTATTTAATACATATGGAACTTGCTGAAGACCTATAGTGATGCAATATAAACAGCAGTTTAATCATACATACATAAGGGCTAGACCCAATATGCTCTTTTTTTAAAACTCTGGTATTGTCCACCCAATGTCACCCATCTCTAGTAAGTTAAGTTCCTCCCTATCCACCAATAATACATTTGCGTCATTATTAATTGAGACAACGGTTGGTATACGTTGCAGTGAAACCTGACTCACTCTGCCTTCAAGAAAAGCTAAACTACTAAAAAAAACTTTAATGGTTCTATGGCTTCCACTGGAGTTATGGTGTCCTATGATGGCCTAAATGCTCTTTCACAAGCCGTCCCCCCTGACAAAAATAAGACTCCAGGACAAATACAGAATACTTAATTGTGTATTTGGACCCCATTAACTTCCATGAAGAGGTCGTCTGGATGTTTTAAGAGTTGAAGACACTGAATATTAACATGTGAGCTATGGCTTCAGCAAAAAAAAAAAAAAAAAAAAAAACAGCTGAAACTCAGTTATTATACAAACCGACCATGTTTCCAGTTCACCCTACCTGCCAGTCTGCTGGTGGATTTCTTTGGCGAGGGACAGGTCTCCTTCTCCAGTCTCGTGGCCAGCTTCCTCCTGGCTGGAGAACGCCATGCCTGGCGGGGCTTCCTTGGTGATCTCTTCACAGGAGACGTCTCGCCCAACACTCCCCTCTTGGCTGGGTGACTTGATATAAAAAAAAAAATAATAAAAAAAAAATCAAGCAGATAGAGAGTTTTGAAATACATGTGCCACAGAGCCAAAACAGTGCACCTGTCATCTCAGTTTTCTCAAAAATGACACCTTTAAAACTAGCCAAATCTTAAAAAAAAAAAAAAGTCCTGTAAGGACATGCAGCTGCAAAAAGTAGCAAAACAGAATACAGAAGTGAAAAAAACTTTGTATACAGAAACAGATCAGATAAAGATAACATAAAAGACAACCTTTATGTTAAGCAAATATATTAATTAAAAAACACGGTACATATGGAGGGTGTGCAGATTAACAGCAGTAGACCTCTGGAGAGAAAATTAATCGAAAACATACAAAATGAACACAATTAACATTTAGCTACATAATATGAGTATTTATGGCTTCCAAAAAAAAAAGAAAAAAAGAAAAGAAAAGAAAAAGATATAGACTCACCTGTCTGGGTCCAGAGAGGAGAGCTTTCTCTTCCTTGTGGTGTTGGGCATCATTTTTCTGTAAACTGCACCTGTTAAGCTACATACAACACAGCATTAGGGTTAGGAGCCTTTCTATCTAACCTTACAGGGTAAATCAGCTCTTTATTTCAGGGTTTAATCGAGGCTGCACTCACGCCAAGCGGATTCTCGTCAGCTAACAAGACTAAAACCGAGGGCTGCCGATGATGATTTGGCTTCAAACTATAACCTACTTTGTTGTGTTTGTGTAGTGAAAAACGAGTTATCTCAGTACCAGCGTTCACAGAGCTAACTCGCTGTAGCTGCACCGCGTTAGATAAGAAAGCGGCAGCCGCAAGTCGCCGGGCTGAGAGGATAATTGGCGGGACGGTGTTGAGGAGCCGACCGCCTCCAAAAACATGAACTCCTTCATCCGGAGTCCCGACGCAGAGCTGCGGTGCTGCCCGTCGACAGCAGCACTTACCGTCATGTAACTTTAGCTAAAGCAGGTTTATTCCTCGGTGCGTACATAAATCCTCATGCTTTGGTTATGAAACGTCTTCAGTGACTCCGGTCGCCTCAAACCGACTCAACACGGAGCCGCACGCAACGTAAGCAACAAAACATGCGGAGTCACGTTAACCTGCTCGATAAAACGCAAAGTCATGACTGTGTGTGGGGTTTATTTATCTCACCTGACACAGTCCTGCGGTCAGAAAGCCTGTCTGAGGAGCAGCTGTGAGGAGCCGGCGAGGTTTTTGATGGCGGGACGCTTGATCCGCTCGCGCTTCTTCTCTGTGATGTTTTGAACTGCGCGCGCCACTCACCAAAAAAAGTTGCGCAAGCGGCTTCTGTGACCCGGCAGGAAGCGGAAACCACCCGGACAAGTGTAGTACTTTTATTTTTACTGAGCATAATTATGAACATGCAAACACTCACAGAGGATACACACAAGCAACGCATCACACTCCAAGTTAATAAAATAAAAAATAAGTTAAATAAATAAAAAATTAGGTATGGGGGTTTATACACTAAACTATTCAAAATACAAGCCACAGGAGCAAAGGAATCAGAGGCAAAAATCAAAGAGACTAAAATCCGGATAAATCCCTGCATATCCTTCTTGCGATTTTGCTAAAGCACTGAGATTACTTATATCAAAAATATATGTAAAAATTTGGGATCTGGTCAGTTTTAAGTGATAACCCATTTTTAATATCGGGCATGAGAAAAACGTATGCAGTTAAGGTTTCTTCAGACACGTTACAAAAAGTACAATAACAATAATAATAATATCAGTAGTGGGTAC